>NC_133666.1:182377036-182554536 GCF_037893015.1 Macrotis lagotis
AGAAATTTTTATTATAACCAAGAATCAATTATCTTGAAAAATCCAGCATATTCTTTCAGGGGAAAAGATAGTTTTTTTCAAAAGTTTATTTGATAAAAAAAAGACAGAACTGAATAGAAAATTTGATCTTCGAATAAAAGATTCAAGAAGTATATAAAAAACTGAATATAAAGAAAAAATGTTAGTCAAAAAGTTTAAATGGCAAGACAATACTTGTAACTCTTGAGAATTACATTTCTCTTAGGACAGCTGAAAGGAAGGTAATTACACAGAAGGTATGAATATAAATTTATCATGATCTATTGATTGACTTTAACCCATGAAGTTTGCATTTCCATTAGGATAGTTAAAGGGAGGGTATGTGGTTACAAATTCAGCATAATGGTGATAATACTCTTAAGAATTGTAATTTTGAGGAAGCAAGGTGGCACAGTAGATAGAGAACCAATCCTGGAGTTAGGAGTACCTGAGTTCAAATCAGGCCTCAGACACTTAATAATTACCTAGCTGTGACCTTGGGCAAGTGACTTAAGCCCACTGCCTTGCAAAAACCAAAAAAGAAAAAAAAAAAAGAATTGTACTTTTACCAGGATAATTGAAAAGACATGAAACAGGAATAAAACATTTCAAATATGAAAAAATATATGGAGAAGTGGAGGCATTAGAAGATATGAAGAGATACAAAGGGCCTTATAGCAGAGGGAAAGAAGAAAGAGTGCAAATGTTGAATAAATCTTACTTTATACAAATTTGGCTCAATGAGGAAATTATATATATTTTCCTTAGCATTTGGAAATTTATCCTACCCCACAGGAAGTAGGAGGTAAAAGGGGAGAGTGTGAAGAAGGCATCAAATGAAAGCAGAACAATGGTGAGGAGAAAAGAGAAAGAAAAGTACAAACTGGGGAAAGATAGGTTGAAGGAAAATAAAATATTTTTGATGTTTCTTTCATTCTCATGATCTTTTTTCCCCTTAATTCTAAATCTTCTTTCACAATATGTCTAATATAGAAATATGTTAACTACGATTGCACATGTATCATCTATATCATATTGTTCCCATTTCCATGGGTAGGGAGTTCGGAAGGGAGAGTGGTAGAAAAATGTGGAAAACAAATGCTTCAAAAAGGATAATTGTTAAAGAGTATTTTCACATGTAATTGGGAAAAAACAAAGACAACTTGAACTGATAGAAAGTAAAATGAGCAAAACCAGAATGATGATGACAAGTATATGAATTGGAATTGTGTGAGAGGGTGCTGAGCTAAGTCACCAGCCTCATTTTCTCCTGAAGACTCATCTGGATCCTGTGGCTGCATATGAATCAGAATGACTGAAGATGGCCCTGGATGGAAATCAGGACTTGCCAAAGATCATGCAACTAGTAGATGTCAAGTGTCTGAGGGTGGATTCAAACTCCTGAAGAATTCAAACTCCTCCAGACTCTAAGGCCAATGCTATATCCACTGTGCTACCTAGCTCAACCAGGACAACAACATTTGCAGGCATAGCAATATTGTAAGATGATCTGTGAATTACTTAGGTAGTTTCAGCAGTACATTGGTCCAATAAAATTATGAAGTTCTTATAATGAAAGGTTTATCTCTCTGCAGAGGAAGAAATGATGGAGTCTTTACTTTATTTTCTTGGGGTTTTTTGTCCATGTTTTCTTGCATAGAATGTCTCATGGAAATGTGTTTTTCATGCCTATACTTGTAAAACCTATGTCAAATTGCTTGTTTTCCCAATGGAGAGGGGAGAGAGAAAACGAATTTGATCAAACTTAAGCAAAACTATTTTTAAAAAAGAATCTCCCTTGGGTGTCAGGGCAGCACCAGTCAGGCAAATGCACAGGGCCTATAGCCCACAGAACAAGAGGCATGAAACAGTGTCCCTTTCACCACAGCAGCAAAGTTGAAATTTAACAGACAAAGCCTGGAAAATATGAATAACAAAGAAAAAAATCTGATCATAAAATGTTATTATGGACAGGGAAAATCAAGACACAAATCCAAAAGAGAACAACAATGCCAAAAATGCCAATGTGCAAAGACCCAGAAGAAAAATTGAATTGGACTCATGCCCCAAAAGATGTCCTACAGAAGTTCAAAAGAGAGTCTGAAATCAAATAAGAGAAATAAAAGAAAAATTCAGGAAAGAAATTAGAGTGTTCAAAGAAAAGAATAATAAAGTCTTGGAAAAAATAGTAAATAAAAGCAGAAATGGCCACATGGAAAAGGAGGTACAAAATCCACTGAATAAAATACATCCTTTAAAAATAGAATTGCCCAAATGTAAAAGAAGGTTTTAAAAAAAGCTAATTGAAGGAAAGAACTCCTTAAAAATTATAATTATACAAGAGGAAGCTGATTCTTTAAGATTTCAAAAACCAATCCGACAAAATAAAACAATGAAAAATAGACAAAAAATATAAAATCTCTCACTGAAAGAACAACCAACCTGCAAAACAAAGAAGAGGCCATTTAAAGATCACTGAACTACCTTAAAGGCATAACCAAAAAAGTACATCATACCTTAAGATATTTTCAATTTCCTAATATTCCAGAACCAAATGTTGATGTAGACATTGTACAAATCCAGCTGTCCCAAAATGAAAACTCTGAGGAACTTTACAACCAAGTCCCAGAACTCCCAGGTCAAGGAAAAAAAATCTTTCAAACAGTAAGGAAAAAAAGGATTCAAGATGGTGGTGTGAGGGCAGGATTTTCCAGATCTCTTCCAAAATATTGCAAAAACCTTAAATTTATGACTAAATTTTAGAGAGGCAGAATGCACAGAAAGACCCAGTGAAACAAATCTCGATCCCAAAATAAGTTGAAGATCCATGGGAAAGCTCTATTTCACCTGGGTCAGTAGGCATGGCAGTGCAGTCAGGGTTATACTGTACTGGAGTGACCAAGTTCTAGTCTTCCAGGATCAGCCTGTGGGGTACCTGGCCAGCAGAAATGGTTTCCAGGCCTCCCAACCCAGAAATCACCAAACACAACTTGGAAGATCATCAGGGAAACCTCTGCCAGAGTGAGCAAAGAACCCTGGCCAGGTCATGATCAGAGAAGAATGCTCTTGGAATCAACAGCAGGAATCCACACAGCAACTGCTCCTAGACCACTCGGTCCATGGAAGGTAAGGTGATTGAAAGAGATGTCAAGCTCTCTCCACTATCCAAGGGGCAGAACTCTGCTCTGTCCAGACCCTGGTCACAGTCTGTGTGCCCCCACTGCCATAGAGCTGGGATGGTCCTAACAGCTCCAGAGGAGTGTACCTGTGGTCATCCACAGACCAGAGTGGAGGCCAGGAAAGTAATTAGAGCTTCTCACAATACCTTGAAGGAACTGAAGTCCCTGTGGCGGTATCCCATTAAAACCTAAAAGTTCAGGAAGTACCCAAAACTGGAGCACAGTCTGGGAAAGGAATCAACAGAAAAAAAGAACTTGACCATAGATGATTACTTTGGTCCCATGCAGGATCAAAATACACACTCAGAAGATGATGAAGTCCAGGCTTCTGCATCTAACACCTCCAAGAAAAATAGGAATTGGGTTCAAATTATGACAGAACTCAAAAAAAAAAAAAGATTTGGAAAAACAAATAAGAGAGGAAGAGGAAAAAATGGGAAGAGAAATGAGAATAATGCAGGAAAATCATGAAAACAAAATCAGCAGCTTAGTCAAGAAGAAACAAAAAAATGCTGAAGAAAACGGCATGTTAAAAACCAGTTTAGCTCAAATGGAAAAGAATAACTTAAAAGATAGAACTGACCAGATGGAAAAAGGAGATAAGAAAGCATTCTGAAGAAAACAAATGTGGAATGGATCTAAAGGAAGCATATGACTTTGCAAGGAATCAAGAAACAATAACACAATACCAAAACAATAACACTAGAAGACTACATGAAATATCTCATTGGAAAAACAACTGACCTGGAAAATTGATCCAGAAGAGACAATTTAAAAATTATTAAGCTACCTGAAAGTCATCAGAAAAATTGGCTTCAATTTTAAAGAATTTCAATGGGAATATTTCCCTGATATCCTAGAAGCAGAGGGTATAATAGAAATTGAGGAAATCCACTGATCTCCACCTGAAAGGGATCTTAAAAAATAACCTCCAGGAATATTATAGCCAACTTCCAAGTCAAAGAGAAAATACAACAAGAAAGCAGAAAGAAATAATTCAAATATCATGGCACTGAAGTCATGATTTCACAGGATTTAGCAGCATCTACATCAATAGCTCGTAGAACTTACAATAAATATTCTGGAAGGCAAAAGTGCTTGGAATGCAACTGAGAATCAACTACACAGAAAAACTGTACATACTCTTCCAGGGGGGAAAAATGGACATTAAATGAAATAGGAGAACTTCAAGCTTTCCTGTTTGAGTGGAATATTACTTCTTAAGAGTTAATATTCAAAGAGAAGTCCTCTCATGGTTAAAATCATTGAAGCAAAGACAATTATTCTTAGACTATTCTTAGAAGTGGGAGAGAGGTCTTGAATTCCCTCTCCATTCTGTTAGGGAGGGGAAACAGTGGATGATTTCCAGAAAGATCTTGCATTGATTCTGTTAGGGAGTGGAAGTAGTGGAATACTTCCAGAGAAAAGACCTTGCATTCTTAGTTAGCTGCCTATTTGATGATAGACTGAGAGAACAGTAGACTGCCTTCTCTCATTTGATAAGTACCAAACTAAGAAGATAGTAAAGTTTCTTAGTAGACTTTGTATATTCAGACAGTAATTCATTTAGATAGACAACAAAAGGTCATTAGAAATCTTCTTTTGATAACCTCACCATCTGGATGGTGAGGTAATATTTTATGAAAACATTCTATTCTTCTCTTTGTTACTGGGTAGATTTTTTCATGTAAAGATTGTAGCTCTGAAAACCTTAACCAATCAGGTTGGAAGAGAGAGGGCTGGGTGGGGGTGGGATTGCCCTAGACTATATAATCTTTCTTGACTGTCAGCTCAGGGCAGCTCCTGGATCTTCACTACCTTTGTGAGACTTGGGGTGTGCCCTTTTTCCTCTGAGAAAAAAGCCAATATTAACTTTCTTTTTTGTTTTTGCTCAGAGGCATCTCTATATTTTTTAAAGTAGATTTTTATCCCACACATGTTGAAATGACCAGACCTGAATAGGAAGTTTGATCTCCAAGTATAGGACTTAGTTGAAGCCTAGAGAGGGTGGACAAGAAGGGTAAAATATGAAAAAATTTAAATGAACTGCTTGTAGTCCTGCATGAGAAGATGATACTGATAACTCATATGAACCATCTCAATAGAGAAGTTAGGAGGAGCATATTTAGACAAGGCACAGGAGAGAGCTGAATATGAAGGTGTAATGTGCTATAAAGATGGAGTTAATGGGTAAAAAAGAAATGTACAGAGATGTAGGGAAAGGAGAGGTAAAATGGAGTAAGATATTTCACATAAGATAATCAAGAATATCCTTTTGCAATGGAGTGGAAAGGCAGGGTTAGACAGTGGGAATAAGTGAGACTTCATTCTCATCAGAAATGACTCAGACAGGAAACAACATACACACTTAATAGGGTATAGAAATTTACCTTAGCCTAGAGGGAAAAAGGAGAGGAAAAGGATGGGGAGGGTGAGGTGAGAGTAGGATGTAGGTGATAGAGGAGTTGGTAGGTTGTGGGAGAGGGTAGTTAGATACAACACCCTTTTTCACGTTTTGTTTATTTCAGTATGGTAGGATTGAGTGACCTTCCTGAGACCACTTGCTAGGTGGTTGTTGGGGTCTGGGGTGGGATTGGGCTTGAGTTCTTCTGGGCCCAGGGCCTGTGCTCTGTCTACTGTACCATTCAGCTGCCTCATGGTACATTTTTGGCGACCAATTAAAGAGAGAAAATAGAGTAAAAAGGAGTGGGGAGGAATGAATGAAGGGGAATACAATCAGCTATAGCAACTGTGAGAAAAAATATGGCAGCAACTTGTCTGATAGACTTTTGATAAAGAATGCAATTGACCCCAGAGACAGAGCTGATGGTATTTAAACACAAACTGAAATACATTTTTTTCTTGCTTTCACTTTACTTTTCATTAGGTTTTTCTATTTTTGTGGGGGAAGGGGGAATACCCTACTCTTCAACACTGTTTTAGTAATGTGTAAATAAATTTTTAAAATGTAATAATAGAAAAAGAAAGGGAAAAAAATAAAATATCAGGGAATCCAGAGTCAAAAATACACAGGAATTTGCTTCTGCACATTAAAGGATCAGAGGTCATGGAATACTATCCTCATTCCAGAAGGCAAAGGAACTAGGACTCAACACAAAAATCACCTACTCCGTGAAATAGAGCATAATCTTTCAAGAGAAAAAAATGGTAGTTGAACAAAAAAAAAATTATTCTCTATAATATCTCAAAAGAAGCACAAAAAAGGGAAAAAAGAAAGGGAAAATATACAGGAGTGATTAAAAAGAATACCAAATTACTACTATTAAAAATGAAAAAATATGAATTTTCTACCAATGAATATAAAATTATGGCAGGAGATATTTTGCCCAATTAAAAGTTAGTAAAACTGACAATAAGTAAAATCGATGAACATTCACAAAAATGTAAACTGCCTAGATTAAAAGAAGAAAAATAATACTTAAAGAATCTTATCTCAGGAAAAAAGTAATAGACCAAGTCATCAATGAGCTCCCTAAGAAAAATCCCTTGTTCCAGATATATTCACAAATGAATTTTGCAAATTATTTTGAAGTTTTTCTGAGAGCAGCTTGCTTGTCATTTCTCATAGCACAACATTATTCTATCTCAATCATATACAATTTGCTCAATCATTATACAAAAGACATACCCTCAATTTGCAATACTTTGTCACCACTAAAACAGTATATACACATGTATGTTTATAGGTATATATGAATATATATGTATGTATATATATATATATATACATAATATTTTTTCTTTTTATTTTTTAATCTCTTTGGTAGATGAATTTAGTAGTGGTATTGTTTGACCAGAATATGCATGATTTAAATATCCCTTAGGCATAGATTCAAATTGTTCTCCAAAATCATTGAATCAGTATACAACTTCCCAAAACAACCCATTAGTATGTTAATTTTCCTACATCCCCTTCAACATTTGTCATTTTTCTTCTCTATCATAACAGTCAATAAATAAGTTTGTGGTAGTTCAGAGTTGATTTTCATTAGCATTTCTCGATTCAAAAGTGACTTAGGTTGCACAGACCAAACCATTGTAACCAAGATCAAAAGAAATGTAGAAAATTGGAAAACAATTTCTACAGCTACTATTTCTAACAAAAGACTCATTTCTAAAATATATAGAGAACTGATTCAAATTTTTAAATGTGTGTGTGTGTGGGGGGGTGTATGTGTGTGTATTGCCTAGTTAGAAGATCTGTGACCACCCCACATGGGTCTGTCTGGAAGAGCCTGGTAGGGAGACATGGTCAGATATCTCTGAAGTCTACTCTGCCTACCTTTGTTCAAAAGACTTTGATTCTTATCAGGAGGGTAGCAGGGAGTTGTAGCCATGAGGGTTATTACTCTGCTCCCTTCAGAGAGGGATTACTGGACTAGAATTATATCATGTATAAATTGTTAGTCAATGGGGAATTTTTTTTGAAATGTTCAAACCATTCTCTTGTTTACTATTCCTTTTAAAGGGAAGTAGTCCTCCAAGTTATATCAAAAGTCTTAAGTTTCATTCATTCCCCAATTCACAAATGGTCAAAGGATATGCAGAGGCAATTTACAGATGAGGAAATCAAAGTGATCCATAGTCATATGAAAAATTGCTCTAAATCATTACTTATTAAAGAAATGCAAATTAAAGCATCTCTGAGGTACCACCTCATACCTCTCAGACTGGTCAATGAGACTAGAAAGAACAATGACCAGTGTTGGAAGGGATATGGGAAATCTGGGACACTAATATATTTTTGGTGGGACTGTGAACTCATCCAGCCTTTCTGGAGAGCAATTTGGAATTATACCCAAAGAGCAATAAAAATGTGCATACCCTTTGACACAACAATACCACTACTGGGTCTATACCCTGAAGAGATCATGAAAAAGGGTAAAAACATCACCTCTACAAAATATTCATAGCAGCCTTGGTTGTGGTTGGCAAAGAATTGGAAATTGAATGAATGTCCATCAATTGGGGAATGGCTGAACAAATTGTGATATATGTACATTATGGAATACTATTATTCTATTAGAAACCAAGAGGGATGGGATTTGAGGGAAGCCTGGAATGTTTGAATGAACTGATGCTGAGTGAGATGAGCTGAACCAGAATATTGTACACCCTAACAGCAACATGGGGGTGATGATCAACCTTAATTGACTTGTTAATTCCATTGTGCAACATTCAGGCATAATTTTAGGCTACCTGAGATGGAGAATACCATCTCTCTCCAGAGAAAGAATTGTGGAGTTTGAACAAAGACCAAAGTCTATTACCTTTAATTAAAAAGAGAACATAACTGTTATTACATAATTTTGCAATCTCTTATACTTTATTTTTCCCTTAAGGACATGATTTCTCTGTCATCACATTCAATGTATACCATGGAAATAATGTAAAGACTAACAGAGTACCTTCTGTGGGGAGTTGGGGGGAAGGAAGTGAGTTTAGGGGAAAAAAAATTGCAAAATGCAAAATAAATAAATAAACAAACAAACAAACAAACAAACAAATAAATAAATAAATAAATGATCTCTTTTAAAATAAGGTAATTTACAGAATTTTTCATTTGACTATAGAGAGTTTTGAATATTTTTTCCTGAAAACTGACTGTTCATATCCTTTCATCAATTGAAGAATACATCTTATTGCTATGTGAAACCATTTTGTATATATTTTTGAAATTAAGAGTATCAGAAAAATTTGCTATAATTTTTCACAAGAATAATTACCAATTATGCATCCCCCTCCATCTAAATTTGCCTCTATTTATCCTACTCTCTCGGTCCTCACATGATGTCCATTCTCAAAAATGTTTTACCTCCTCCAATCTGCCCTCTCTTCTATCATTCCCATCCCCTTCTCTAATCCCCTTCCCTGCCCATGTCCTGTATTGTTAGATAGATTTTTTACAGCTGAGTGTGTGTTATTTCATCTTTAAACTAACTCCAATGAGAATTCATAAACTTCCTTTCCATTTTGTCTCAACTTTCTTCCCACTGTAAAATCTTTTTCTAGTTTCTTTTACATCTGATTATTTAACCTACCCCTTTCCCCTTCTCCCATCGCATTCTTCTTTTTCATTCCTTAATTCAATTTTCTTTTTTTCAGATAATCATCTCATAAAATTCAACTTACAACTGAGCCTTTTGTTCCAATTTCTCTTTTACCCTCTCTGACAATTTTTCTTTATAGTTTCTTTAAAGAAATTTCCAAGTTCATTTTGTGATAATGGCCAAAGGTAATCAAATAATTATAAAATTATCTCTCATGGACCCATTTTCCAAGTCATTTGTTCTTATTCTTTGAAATATTTCATATATTCTTCCATTTTTTCATTCTTTTGATTTTATTTGATTGTTTCTAGATCTCAGAGACATTAGTTTACACTTGACCAATTCTAATTTTTTTTGTTAAATTTTTACAAGTTTACTGATTTATTATTTTAACTATATGCAAAGATAGTTTTCAATTGAGTTGCACAATTTCACAATTTTCTTCCTCCCTCCTTTTGCTACCCTCCTCCCCTTGACAGTGAACAATCTCATAAACAGATTAAGCAGGTATAACCATGCTAAACATATTTCCATAAAAACTCCACTATAAATCATAAAACAAATTTGTTTAACAGAAAATAGTGTGCTTTGGTCTGCATTTAAGCTCCATAGTTCCTTCTGTGATGTGATGTGAATGGTATTTTCCATCCCAAGTCCTTTAGGAAAGTCTTTGATTATTGATTTCCTGAGAAGAGTGAATCTAGCATAGATGATCATCACATAATTTTGCTATTAATATATACAATGCTATCCTGGTTCTGCTCACTTCACTTAGCATCCGTTCATGAAAGTCTTTCCAGGTTTGTTTGAAGTCAAGTCCATCATGATTCCTAACAGTACAATAGTACTAATCATATTCAAATATTACAATTGGTTCAGCTATTCCCCAATTGATGGCCATTCTTTCAATTTCCAATGCTTCATCACTACAAAAACAGCTGCTGTAAATATTTTTGTATGTGTGGGGTTTTTTGAAGCCTTTCAATGTGATCTCTTTGGGATACTGACCTAATAGTGATATTACCTGGTTCAACAGATATGAAGGGTATTACCCCTTAACTGTAGTTCCAAATTGCTCTCCAGAATGAATGAATCGGGTCACAACTCCACCAATAATGTATTAATGTCCCAGTTTTCCCATAACCCCTAAACTCCCTGTCTCTTTATTTTTTTCATTAATTCCCTTAATATTCTTGACCTGTTGTTCCTCCAGATGAATTTTGCTACTAATTTTTCTAGTTCAATATATAATTTTTGGTAGTCTGACTGATATGGCACTGATATACGATAAATGAACAAAATTGATGTTTTTATTATAATAGCTCAGTCTAAGCTTGAGCAATTGATATTTTCTCAAATATTTAGATCTGATTTTATTTCTGTGAAAAGCATTTTGTAATAGAATTCATTAACTGTCTGCATTTGTCTTGTCACGTTAACTAGTATGTATTTTATATCTTCTATAGTTACTTTAAATTTTTGCCAGACTTTGTTAGTAGTATATAGAAATGCTGATGATTTATGTGGATTTATTTTATATCCTGCAACTTCACTAAGCTTGCTAATTGTTTCAAGTAATTTGGGAAAGTAAAGTGGGAAAGTGGGAAAGTTTTGTTTCCTCATTATCTATTCTGATTCTTTCAATTTCTTTTTATTCTCAATGATAAAGCTAAAATTTCAAATAAAGTATTGAATAATAGTTGTCATAATGGTCTGCTTGTTTCACCCCAGATTTTGTTGAAAACGATATGTTTATTCCCATGACATATAATACATGCTGATGGTTTTGTATAGATATTGCTTATCATTTTAAGGAAAACTCCAATTATCCCTCTGCTCTCTGGTATTTATAATAGGAATGAGAGCTATATGTTGTCAAAAACATTTTCAACATCTATTGAGATAATCATATGATTTCTGCTGGTTTTATTATTGATATGGCCAATCATACTGATAGTTTTAGTATTATTGAGTCAAATCTACATTTGTTGTATAAATCCAACCTGATCATAGGGTATTATACTAGTGATAATTTGCTGTAACTCCTTTGTTCATACTTCATTTAAAATTTTCACATCATTATTTAATAGGGAAATTGGTCTACAATTTTCATTCTCTGTTTTTGGTTCCTCTTAGTTTAGGTATCAACATCACCTTGTATTATTGAAGGAATTTGACAGAACTACTTTTTTGCCAATTTTTTGAATAGTTTTAGAGAAATAGAATTAATTGTTTTTTAAATGTTTTGTAGAATTTACTTGTAAATTGATCTGGCCCTGGAGATTTTATTTCTTAGGCAGTTCATTGACAACTTGTTCAATAAAGTTTTTCTGGAATTAATTTATTTAAATATCTTATTTCCTCTTCTGTTAATCCATATAATTTATATTTTTGTGAATATTCATACAATTCATTTATATTGGAAATAGTATTGGCATATAGTTGTGAAAAATAGCTCTGGAATATTACTTCAATTTCCTCATTACGGGTAGTAAATTCACCCTTTTAATTTTTGAAATTGATAATTTGGTTTTCTCCCTTCTTTTTAAAATCAGATTAACCAAGATTTAATTTATTCTATTGAGTGTTTTCATAAAACCAACTCAGTTTTATTTATTAATTTAATAGCTTTCTTTCAATATATTTCATTTTGATTTTTGCAGGGCATTGGGGTTAAGTGATTTGTCCAAGATCACACAGCTACATAATTATTAAGTGTCCAAGGTCACATTTGAACACAGGTCCTCCTGACTCCAGGGCTGGTGCTCTATCCACTTTCCCACATAATTGTCCCCATACAATTATATTTTTTAAAAGATTTGAAGGGGCAGCTAGGTGGCACAGTGGATAGAGGACTAGCCCAGGAGTCAGGAGTACATGAGTTCAAATCCAGGTTCAGACGCTTATTAAATACCTAGCTGTGTGACCTTGGACAAGTCATTTAAGCCCATTGCCTGGCCAAAAAAATAGATTTGTTTTCTGCAGTCACTTTTTTCTTTTCTTTTTTGCAAGTTGTTAAATATTTCACGCATTTCTTTTCTTTTAAAAAATTATTTATTTATTTTCATCCATGTGCACATGTATATTTTTAGGATACAAAATTTCCTTCCACCCTCCCTTCCCACACCCCTCCTCTCAGTGGTAAACACTCAGGTTAGCATTGTACATACTTATTTTGATAAACATGTTTACAGATTAGCTATTTTCAGTATAAGAAATTAAGATTAAAGGAAAGAGATTCATAAGAGATAATTTTTATAATGTGTTCATCAGATTCCAAAAGATTGCTATTTTTTTAGAGTTTTTTTGCTTTTCTTCCTCTGGATAGGGATAACATAATTCATGGTTAGTCTAATACAGTTGTCCTAGCTCTCCAGACTGTTGAGAGGAGCTGTTTCCATCAAGGTTGTTCGTATTAAAATGTTGCTGATGTGTACATTGTTCACTTGGTTCTACTTCTTTCGCTCAGCATCAGATCACCTAAGTCATTCCATGCTTCTCCAGAGTCTGACCATTTATGGTTTCTTATAGAACAATAGTATTCCATAATATTCATGAACCATAACTTGCTTAGCCATTACTCAATTGATGGGCATCTCCTCAATTTCCAGTTCTTTACCACTACAAAAAGAACTACTATGAATATTTTGGAATATGTATGATTTCTCCCCCTTTTTATAAATCCTTTTTGAGCTCTTCCAAGAGGTGTTTTTGGACTGAAGATCAATTAATATTCCCCTCTGGGTTTTCATTTGTACTATTTTATCTACCGTCCTCTTCTGAGACAGTGTTGTGCCCTTCCTTACCTTCAATTTTCTTTCTATCATTATGACTTTTCTCTCTCTCTTTTCTTATTCACACTGGGTTCTGCTCCTGGAACACAGGGATACTACTTCAAACTTCTTTTTGGGGTGGGGGGAGGTAACTGGTCACAGATCTTCCATGTTTGAGAATGCCATCAGCTTGCTCATTGAGGTAAGTTCATCCCACCCAGTCTGCATTTGAGTAAGGCATGTGGAGTATCTGTTTTGGAGCCCTTCCTGATGTCCTGTGTTACCATTGGCCTATTGATCTGGGATCCAGGGGCCTCCACTTAAAATCTCTGTCATGACTGAGAGCCTTAGACTGGCATCTGATTTACCTCACCTTCTAAGATCTCAAATCTCTGGGAACTGTGCTCACCTTCCTGAACTGGATCACTCTCTCCCTTCACCCTAGTAAGACCAACTTTTGCTGAAATCCTCTTCAGATCTTAAAACCAGAAAAATGTTCTTCTCTGTTCCTTGTTGATTTCTTTGTTGAGAATCCATTCAGAGACTTGATTAATGTTGGTTCCGAAGGAAGTCTGGGGGAGCTTAGGGAAGTTCCTATCTTCTCTCCAATAACTTGGTTCCACCACAATCTATTCAAATTTTCAAGAAATTATTTTGGTTATTGTAAACCTTTTCCATTTGGCCAGCTCTACTTTTTTAAAGAGTTCTTTTCTTCAATAGATTTTTGTACCTTTTTTTGCTTTAGGTCAGTTCTGTTTTTTTCAAGGCATTCTGTTCATTGTCTTATTGTGCCTCCTTTGCTATGTGGCCTTCTGTTTTTTCAGGGTATTATGCCTCCTTAATCAATCTGTTTATTCTTTTTTTCATGATTTCCTTGTATCAATCTTCCACAGTTTTCTCCACTTCTCATATTTGATTTTAAAAATTATTTTTAAACACTTTCTTGGCTTGGTACCAGTGTATGTTTTAATAGTCTCTGTCACCATATTAACTTTCTTTTAAAAAAATATTTATTTATTTTCATCGATTTGTACGTGCATATTTCCAAGTTACAAAATTTCCTCCCACCCTCCCTGCCCACACCCTTGCACTCAGCGTGGAACAATCAGATTAGCATTTTACATACATATTTTGTTAAATATATTTACAACTAGTAATTTTTGTCATGAGGAATTAGGATTAAGGGCTAGAGATACACATCAGATCATTTTTATAAAGTGTCCCTCAAATTAGCAACAGATTTTTCTTTGTGTTTTCTTTTGTTTTTTTTTCCTCTGGCTGGGTATAATATAGTCCATAAACAGTCAAATACAGTTGTCCTAGCTCCCTGGACTATCAAGAGGAGTTGATTCCATCATAACACTGAAGATGTGTATATTGATCTTTTGGCTCTACTCCTTTCACACAGCATCAGATCTCAAATGTCATTCCATGCTTCTCTAGAATCTAACCATTTATGGTTTCTTATAGAATAGTAATATTCCATAGTATCCATGTACCATAATTTGTTTAGCCATTCCCAATTTATGGACATCCCCTCAATTTCTGTTTCTTTGCCACTTCTAAAAGAGCTGCTATGGCCTTTCAGGACTTCCAGGGTGGAATCAATATGGTGGTACGAAACTAACCAGCTCCCAGAGCCTTTTCCTACGAAAGCTACATGAAGCCTCCACTCTGACACTAATACCACAGATTCCACCAAGCAAAAAGAGAAGATTCAAAGAAGTTTTCAACTCCAAACATTGTGGAGGATCTTCAGTGAAGTTCTGTCTCTTTGTGGGGGAAGGAGGAGAAAACTCCAAGAATCAGGAGAGTGGGGAAAACCAGCAAGAGGCTTTTAGCCACAGTGCAATCCAGATCCTGATATCTTAATAATAACAAAAGTCCTGACAGTTGGATAACAAGCAGAAACCACAGGGTAAAAGACAGGACTGGGTTAAGAACAAACATCTGATAGGTCAGAATCTGAACATAAAGGTGGAGGGGGGGAAATACCTGTGCAAAGGCAAGGCCTGGAGTGCATAGGCAAAATATTGGCCTACAACAAGCAAGGTATAAGATGTCAGCCCCAGCAAAATAAAAACTTGGATTTATACTTCATATACCCTAAGAACAGAATTACAACAAAAAAGATTATCAAAAAAGCTAAAAGAGCAATCACTATAGAAAAATACTTCACAGATAAAGATGCAATAATGCCATGTCTAAAGAAGAAAACAGTGAAACACCACACACAGGAGAAATATCAAAACAGTCTATAAATTTGACTCATTCAAGAGCTTATAAAAGAATTTAGGGCCACCTAAGTGGTACAGTGGATAGAGCACGAGCCCTAGAGTCAGGAGTACCTGAGTTCAAATCCGGCCTCAGATGTTTAATAATAACCCAGCTGTGTGGCCTTGGGCAAGTCAATTAACTCCATTGCCTTGAAAAAACCTGAAAAAAGAATTTAAGAACGAAAGAAGAGAGGAAGAAGAAAAATAGAAACAAGAAATGAAAGTCATGCAGGAAAAATATGACAAGCTGAACACCAGAGAATTCTACAACTTTAAAAAGGAAACACAAAAGGCAATTGAAGAAAATAAAATCCTAAAATCTAGAACTGAACAGTTAGAAACCAATGAATCTACAAGATTATAAGATTTCATCAAAGTAAAAATGCTAAAGAAATTGAAGAAAATTTTAAAGTACTTCCTAGGGAAAATGAATGACCTGGAAAATAGATCAAGGAAAGACAATCTATGAATCACTGAAGTACTAGAAAGCTTGGACCAACAGAAGAAACTGGAAAACAACATGCAGGAAATTATAAGGGAAAACTGCCCCAATCTACTAGAACAAGATAAGAATATAACAATTGAAAGAATCCACAGAAGCCCTCCAGAAATAGACCCTAGGATAAAAAAATTCCAAAGTCTGTAATTGCAAAATTCTAGAACCCTCAAATAAAGGAGAGGATATTGCAAGAAGCAAAAAAAAACAAAATAGTTCAAATACCAAGGGAACACAATTAGACTAACACAGGACCTATCCGCTTCAACACTGAAGGATCAGAAGAACTGGAATAACATATTTCTGAGAGTTAAGTAACCGAGATCACAATGTACTACCCTGCAAAATTCAGCCTCTATTGTCAAGGGAAAAGATGGATGTTCAAGGAAATACAGGTCTTAAAGAATTTCTTGACACAAAGATCAGAAGTGAACAGAGAATTCAATTGCCAAATACATGACTGAAGAATTAACAAAAAAAAAGGTAAATGAAAAAGGGGACTAAAAAAATCAAAACAGTTTTAAACAAATGTTGGTCCCTAAAAGGGAAGATACAATTTTTAACTCATTAGAACTTTACTTCTCTAAGTATAATTATAAGGTAGAATATAATTGAGGAGAATAAACCAAAGGGATATAGGTTTAATTGGATCTTGTCCCTCAATTGAAAAGGTCCAAGATCACATCACTATGCATGAGATAAAAACCCCTGAAAAAAGCAGCAGTGTCAAGTTTAACTTAAGTATCTCATTATACTCTGACCTTCTTTAAACACAAGGTGCTAAGCAGCTTGTCTAATAAGGGCATCATAAGCTGCAAGGACCTGAGACAAAGTCTCCATTACTATACAATCATTTGTAAAGTTCTCAGAGAGACATCCAGAGTCTTCCCAGTACTTAAGGATTTTCAACCTGCAGTGAAGTACTCTGGGTGGGGAGAGGGGAGCTAAGGTGGTAAAGAAAATAGGCCTGGGGGAGGGGCACAAATAGTTGAAGAAATGATATGACTGTAGAGGATATTTTTGGCTTGTGAAGAGGATTGTGTGTACTTGAAAGATACTTTAAAAGGAGGCAAGGTAAAAAATTATTTTAATTATAATTTTATGCAATGCTGCTTATCAAGCAATCAAGTTAACAATCTGTGTTGATATCTTGATAACAATAGGAGCTTATGAAGCATATTAGAGGACCAAGGAAAGAGGCACAAAGATTTATAATTTTAGAGGGAAAGAAGGGAGACTCTAAATGCTGTGTAAATTCTATTCAGTAGATTTTACTCAAAGAGGGAATAAGATACATTCCCACTTGGGTTTAAAAATCTATCATAATCTACCAGGAATGGAGGGTGAGACAGGTAAAGGGGAAAAATAAGAGAAGGGACTGATAAAAGGGAAGACTAAAGTGAAAGTGAAACAATAGGTGAAAATAAACTGAAAGCTAAATTTGAAAAGAAAAGTCAAAGGGAAAAGGGGAGTAAAATTTTGGTGAGAAGGAATAACAGGAAAGAAAAGGGGAAAATATAAATGTAGAAAGACAGCATGGGAAGAAATATAGAATTAGTAATCTTTATTGTAAATGTGAAAGGGACAAATTTTCCGCTAAAACAGAAGTGGATAGTAGAATGGATTAAAAACCAGAATTCTACAATATGTTGATTATAAGTAACATTTGAAGCAGAAAGATAAACAGGGTAAAAGTAAAAGATTGGAGAAAAAAAATTCCTCAGCTGAAGTAAAAAAAAAAGGTGGGGGTAGCAATTTTAATCTCAGAAAAAATAAAAGCAAAAATCAATCTCATTAAAAGGGATAAGGAAGGAAACTACATCTTCTTAAAAGGCACCATTGAAAATGAAGCTATATCATTAATAAACATGTATATACCTAGTGGAATAGCTTCCAGATTCCTAGAGGAAAAGCTGAATGAATTACAAGGAGAAATAAACAGTAAAACTTTAATAATGAGATACCTCAATCTCCCTCTCAGAACTAGATAAATCTAACAACAAAATACGTAAGAAGGAAGTTAAGAAGGTAAATGAAATCTTAAAAAAACTTAGATATGTTAGACCTCTGGAGAAAACTTAATGGGGACAGAAAAGAATATACCTTTTTCTCAGCAGTGCATGGCACCTTCACCAAATCTGACCATGTACTAGGGCATAAAAGCGTTAAAACCAAATGCAAAAAGAAATAATGAACACACACTTCTCAGACCATAATGCAATAAATATTACATGCAATAAAGGGTCAGAGAAAGAAAAACCAAGAACTAATAGGAAACTAAATAGCTTTATCTTAAATAATGAGTGGATCAACAACAACAAATTCCAGAAATAATAATTATATCTGAGAAAATGATAATAATGAGACATCATACCAAAATTTATGGGATGCAGCCAAGGCAGTTTTGAGGGAAAAGTTTATTTCTCTCTGTACCCATATGAGTAAAATAGAGAAAGAGGAGATCAATTGTTTGGGTATGCAACTAAAAAAACTTTTAAAAAGAACCAATTAAACATCCAAGAGAAACCCAGAAATTTTGATAATCAAGGGAGAGATTAATAAAATAGAAAGCAAAAAAATCTAAGTATTGGTTTTATGAAAAAGCTGATAAAATAGACAAACCTCTGGTTAACCTGATTAACAAAAAGAGAGAACTAATCAAATAACTAGTATCAAAAACAAAAAGGGTAAACTAACCACCAATGGGAGGAAATGAAAGAGAGAATTAGGAGATATTTGCCAAACTATATGCCAATAAATTCCACAATTTGAGTGAAATGGATGAATATTTACAAAAATAAAAGCTTCCCAGATTAACAGAAGAGGAAATAAATTACATAAATAACCCCATTCAGAAAAAGTAAATGAAGAAATCATATTATCTCTATAGATGCTGAAAAAGCCTTTGATAAAAATAGAACATCCATTCCTATTAAAAACGCTAGAAAGTATAGGAATAAATGGAGTTTTCCTTAAAATAATAAATAGCATCTTTCTAAAACTTATCAACAAATATTATATTTAGTGGGAATACATTAGGATCATTTCCAACAAATTCAGGGGTGAAACAACGATGTCCACTATCACTATTATTATTCAATATAGTATTAGAAATGCTAACCATAGCAATAAGAGATGCTAATATCCTAATCCACTTATCCATTACTCTATTTCTTAGCCATTACTAGGCAGTTTTTGATGACTCCTGCTTTATAGCATAGTTTTAGAACTGGTAGAACTAGACCACCTTCCTTTACATTTTTTTTTCATCAGTTCCCTTGCTATTCTTGCCCTTTTTTTGCTCCAGATGAATTTTGGTACTAATTTTTTTTCTAGCTCAGTAAAGTAGTTATTTGGTAGTTTGGTAAGACACTGAATAAGTAATTTAATTTGGGCAGAATTGTCATTTTTATTATATTAGCTTTCCCTGTCCATGAGCATTTAACATTTTTACAACTATTTATATCTGGCTTTATTTGGATGAGGATACCTTTATAGTTGAATTCATACAGTTTCTGGGTTTGTCTTGGGAGGTAGATTCCCAAGTATTTAATGTTTCTACATTTATTTTAAATGGAATTTCTCTTTCTATCTCTTCTTCTTGGGCTTTGCTATTCATATATAGAAATGATGATGATTTATGCATGTTGATTTTATATCCTGCTACTTTGCTGAATTTATCAATTGTTTCAAGGAGTTTTTTTAGATTATTTTCTCAGATTCTCTAGGTATAACATCATATCATCAGCAAAGAGTGAAAGTTTTGCTTCCTTGTTGCCTATTCTGATTTCTTCAATTTCCTTTTCTTCTCTTATTGCTACTGCTAGTGTTACCAACATTATATTAAACAGTAATGGTGATAATGGGCATCCTTATTTCACCCCAAAATTTATTGCAAATTCTTTGAGTATATTTCCATTAAATATAATATTTGTTGATGGTTTTGAGATAGATACTATTGCTTATTTTAAGGAAAACTCCATTTATTCCTAAACTTTCTAGTGTTTTTTAATAGGAATGGATGCTGAATTTTATTAAAGGCTTTTTGAGCATCTATGGAGATAACCATATGATTTTGGTTGATTTTTCTACTGATATGTTTAAATAGGTTGAGTCTTTCCTTAATGATGAACCATCTTTGCCTGTCTGGTATAAATCCAGCCTGATAACTGTTTATTATCCTGGTAATACCTCACTGTGGTCTCATTGCTAAAAATTCTAATTTAAGCTTTTTGCATCATTATTCATTAGGAAATTGATCTGTAATTTTCTTTGTTTATTTTCGTTCTTCCTGATTTAAGTATCAGCACCATGCTGGTATCATAAAAGGAGTTTTGCAGGACTCCTTCCTCCTCTATTTTTAAAAATACTTTATGGAGAATAGGAATTAATTGCTCTTTTAATGTTTGGTAGAATTCACTTGCAAATCCATCTGGACTTGGAGACTTTATCTCAGGGAATTTATTAATAATCTCTTAAATTACTTTTTCTGAAATGAGCTTATTTGTATAATTTACTTCCTCTTCTGTTAATCTGGGCAGTTTGTATTTTTGTAAATATTCATCCATTTCACTCTAATTCATTGGTATACAGTTCACCATGGTAGCTCTGAATTATCTCTTTGACTTCTTCCTCATTAGTGGTTATACACCCTTTTCATTTTTGATACTGATAATTTGGGTTTTTTTTTCTTTTTTTAAATCAGGTTAGCCAGAGGTTTATCTCTTTTACTTACTTTTTCATAAAACCAACTCTTACTTTTATTTAAGAGATCAATGCTTTCTTCTTCTTCTTCTTCCTGCTTTCCATTTTATTAATCTCTCTCTTGATTTCCAGAATTTGTAAATCAGTAATTTTTAGTTAATTCTATTCTTAGCTTTTTAAGTAGTATACCCAATTCATTGATCTCCTATTTGTCTATTTTATTCATATAAGCATAGAGAGATATAAAGTTTCCCCTCAAAAACTGCCTTAGCTGCATCTCATAAATTTTAGTATGATGTCTCATTATTATCATTTTCTTCGATATAGTTGTTCATTATTTCTATCATTTGCTGCATTTGATTTCCAATTAGTTCTTGATTTATATTTCCCTGACCCTTTATTTCTTCATTATCTAAAAAGTGTGCATTTGTTATTTCTGCCTTTCTGCATTTGATTATAAGGTTTTTGTACTCTAGTGCATGGTCCATTTTGCTGAAATGCCAGATACTGCTGAGAAAAAGGTAAGTTAAGTTCTGTTCCCATTAAGTTTTCTCCAGAGATCTAACATATCTAAGTTTTCTAAGATTGCATTCAATTTCTTAACTTCCTTCATGTTTATTTTGTGTTTGGATTTATCCAGTTCTGAGAAAGGGTGATTGAGGTCTCTCATTATTAAAGTTTTGCTGTCTATTTCTGCTTGTAATTCACTCAGCTTTGACTCTAGGAATCTGGATGTTATCCCATTAGGTGCATATATGTTTATTAATGGTATAGCTTCTTTTCCAATGGTGCCTTTTAAGATGGAGTTTTCTTCCTTATCCCATTTAATGAGATTGAATTTTTATTTTTACTTTGTCCAAGATTAGGATCACTACCTCAGATTTTTTTTTACTTCTTCCACTGAGGCATAATATATTTTGTTTCAACTTTTTATCTTTAGCCTATGTGTAACTCACTGCTTCAAATGTGTTTCTTGTAATCAACATATTGTAGAATTCTGGTTTTTAATCTTTTCTGCTATCTGCTTCCACTTTTTAGGACAGTTCATCCCATTCATATTTACAGTTAAGATTACTAATTCTGTGTTTCCCTCCCTACTATATTTCTCCATTTATATTTGACTCTTTCCTTTTCTCTTATTCCTCCTCGCCAAAATTTTACTAACTTTCCCCTTTGATTTTATTTAAATTTGACTTTCAGTTTATTTTCACTTATACTTTCCCTTAGCTTTTAGTAGGCCCCTTCTTCCTTTATCTTTCCTTTTACTACTTCACCCCTTCCCTGTAGATTAAGTAAGATTTTTAAACCTAAGTGGGAATATATTTTATTCCCTCACTGGGCTAAATCTCTTGTATAGAATTTACTCAGCATTACATTCTTTCTTCCCTCTAAAATTATGGATCTTTGTGCCTCTTCTCTTGGTATTATTTCTCACTCTAATGTTAATCAGGTATCATCAATCACAATTTGATTATTTGATTGCTTGATAACCTTCTCTTGCCATCAAGATATTATCACAGAGTGTATACTTGATAAGTGGCATTGACTCAAATTGCATCAAATTATAATTGTAATCATTTTTCAAGTATCTTTCAAGAACACACAATCTTCCTTGCAAGCCAAAATATCATCCAAAGTCATATCATTTCTTGAACTGTTTATGCCCCTCTCCCCAGGCCTATTTTCTTTCTCATTTTACCCTCCCCCTTCCCACCTAAGGTACTGAATACCTTGTTAAATGATGTAAGTCCTGTTGTCTCTCCCAGACTTTAGCCCCCATCCTCACCCTGGGTACTTAACTCCTTTTTAAGTGAAGCAGGAGTTAGTTAATTCAAATCCTGATCTAATTAACTGAGAGAATGTTGAAGTCCTCTATGTACTAGGAGGCTCTGGAGATGTTACCTGTAAACTTCACAAATGATTGTAAGTGACAGAAGTACTATCTCAGTTCCTTGCAGTTTATGATGCCCTCATTAGACAAGGTGCTTAGCACTTTGTGATTAAAGTGAGTCAAAATATAATGAGACACTTAGTTAAAGTTAACTCCCCTGATTTTTTTCAGGGCTTTTTGTCTCACACATAGAGATGTCATCTTGGACCTCTTCAACTGAGAGACAAGAGCCAATTATACCCAGATCCTTTAGGTTCATTCTCTTCAATAATACTTTGAACTCTATGCTTAGAGAAGCAAAGTTCTAAAGAATTAGAAGTGTTATATTTTCCCTTTTATGGTTGCATTCAGTTTGATAGTTGACCAACATTTGTTTAAAATGGTTTTGCTTTTTTCAGTCCCCTTTTCATTTACCTTTTTCATGCCACTCTTTAGTCATGTATTTGGTAATTGAATTCTCTGTTCAGTTCTGTTCTTTTTGTCAAGAAATTCTAGAAGTCATTTATTTCATTGAACATCCACCTTTTCCCCTGACCATATATGCTGAATTTTCAGGATATTGCATTCTGGGTTGCAGTTCCAGATCCTTAGCTCTCTGAAATGTGTTATTCAAGTTCTGCTGATCCTTCATTTTTGAGGCTGATATGTCCTTTGATAGTCTGATTGTTTTCCCTTTTTATTTGAATTATTTTCTTTTTTGCTTCTTGCAATAACCTCTCCTTGATTTAAGGGTTCAAGAATTTGGTTCTAGAATTACATCCATAGGAGTTTTTATCCTGGGGTCTCTTTCTGGAGTGGTTTTGTGGATTCTTTCAATGGTTATATTGTTATCATGTTTTAGTAGATTGGGGCAGTTTTGCCTTATAGTTTCCTACATGATGTTTTCCAGGTTCTCTTGTTGGTCCAGGCTTTCTAGTAGTTTAATGATTCACAAATTGTCTTTTCTGGATCTATTTTTCCAGGTCATTCATTTTCCCTAGAAGGTACTTTATATTTTCCTTAATTTTTTCAGTCCATTTATTTTGTTTGATGGAATCTTGTAGTCTTGCTGATGCATTGGTTTCTAATTGTTCAATTTTAATTTTTAGATTTTTATTTTCTTCAATTAGATTCTCTGTTTCCTTTCCCATTATTTCACAATTTTCCTGCATGACTTTCATTTCTTTTTTTTCCATTTTTCTTCTTCTCCTCTTTGGTTTTTAAATCCTATGAGTGGTTTTTCACCACTTTTTTCTCCAACGTGGCATTGCTCTCCTCATTGTCTGTAATGTAGTTTTCTATAGTGAGCACTCTTAGTTATTTTGGTTCATCTTTGTTGTATTAGTTCTGCTCCTGGGTTATATGGATTATAGCTCCAAGTTTTTATTTTGCTAGGACTGGGGTCTTATCCCTTCCTTGTTGTTGTCCAAGATGCTGCCTTTGCAGTCCAGGCCTTGCTTTTGCAGAGGTATCTTTTGTTTTGTTTTGTTTTGTTTTCCTGCTTTATGTCCAGGTTTTGACAACAGAGGAATGTTCCCAACTCAGTTCTCTCTTTTACACCAGTGCTTTCAGGGTTCAGACTTTGTTTAGGATTGCGATCCTCCCTGCTGGCTTACTATCTAGTTTCTAGGAACTCAGTTATTATTAAGCTATTGGTACCTGGATTGCACCTGTTGGCTTTCTCCACTCTCACTCCTCCTGGACTGTAAAGTCCCTTTTCCCTCAAAGAGACAGACATTCACAGAAGATCCTTCAAGATGTCTACAGTTGAAAACTTCTTTGAATCTTCTTTTTTTTTGGTGGCATCTGTAGTATCAATATCAGAGTAGAGAATTCATTTATTGTGGGTAAAGGCTCTGGGAGCTTGTTAGCTTCATGTTGCTGTCTTGGCTTCTCCACGGAAGTCTACATAACTTTCTAAAGTCAGAACATTTTCTTCTGTTTGGTCATTTTCTAGCCTATTTCTTGAATTTTAACTCTATGCTAAAATGGGACTATGCCTCCAAGGTGGAGCTGACACTATTCAGGCTTCAAGGCTTTTGATGGTGGTAGATTTTGCTATTGTTCTTTCTGTTGGTTTTGGTTTTGGATGCTTTCTTAGTTTTTGTGCAGCTATTTTCAGACTTTTAAGTTTCTGGTTCTTCCAAGTTGGTATTATCTAGGGAGAGGTATGTTTATTACTTTACTTTACTGTGCTCTAGTCTGTGAATGACCACAAATACTTTTTTCTACACTAAAACTCTGACCAGGGACCACACTCCCTAAATGGCTACAAAGCCCTAGTATCCTCCTCTTCATACAGACCTGCAACTCAAATCAGCATAAGGACAATGCAATAAAGTACTCATTCTGCTGCCATCAAGTGACACTTGTAATCCCCTTCTGACACCTTTTATTATCTGTGGACTAGAAACTGTCTTTACCTTAACAGATTCTGTCATTCTCCCCCCAAAAAAGGTAAGCTCCTGGTTTAGTGGGGTTAGTCTGTAGTGTCACAACCTGCTCTAGACTATGCCTCACTCTCACCCTAATGGAACAGATCTTTGCTACCAACCTTCTGAATTGTTGTGGAGTAGAAAATTTTTTCTCTTCATCCTTTTATGGTTTCTACCATTCTAGAATTTCCTTTGAGTAATTATTTAAAGATATTTGGAGGGTTTTGTAGGAGAATTCAGGAGGATCTAGATCATACAAACAAATCTAGTCTAGGCCTATTTCCAAAAGGAAGGAATTAAAAAAACTTCAGAGGACACACAAATTCATATAAAGTGAATTAAATAGAATCAAGAGAGCATGATTTTACAGCAATACTATAAGGATGATCAACTATGAAAGTCTCAGCTACTCTTATCAAGAAAATGATAGTTGAAAATTAAAGAGGCCCCATCATGCAACATGTTCTCTACCTCCAGATAGAGAACTGATGAACTCTCTGTGCATATTGGAAACATAATTTTTCCACACTTTATTTTTATTGTTTGATTTTTCTTTTCTTGCAACATGACTGATATTGAAATACATTTTTTTCATTATTTCATATGTATCATGAAAATCAAATTGCTTGCTTCCTCAAGGATTGGTCACAAGTTGGAGGGTGGGAGATATGGACCTCATCATTTAACAGTACATTTAAAATTTTTATACGCATAAATGGGAAGAAATACAACAAAATAAATAAAACCATTTAAAATTTAAAAGATTTAATTAGCCTTGACATTCCTATCCCACTAGTACCTTTACTACCCTCTGTCCCTCTGATTGGAGAACTGCAAAACTCTCCCAAGAGCCTCCATTTTCAGAGTACTCCAACATCAGCCATATTTTCCAGCTAGCTGTACTCTTTTAGATTTGACTCCATCATACCTTCATCATACTCTTCTCTTCCCTTCAAATTCCTTTCTTATTTTTCAACATTTTAGCTTTCTTTCATAGGTTGTCTTCCCCCATTAGATTTTAAGGTCCTGGAGGGCAGGGAATGTCTTTAGTATTTGCATTCCCAGTGCTTAGCACTATACTTGATACATAGCAGTTGTTTAAAAATTGTCTATTGACTGACTGAAATCTTCTTCTGGAACCTTTGGTGTATCCATTCATGGCACATGGCCTAACTTTAAAAATATCAAATGAAGGGACTCATCAGTTTCCACACAAACTGAGCCATTAAATAACACTGAAAAGTCACCACCTCCCACCCTCCCATCCCCTCTGAGGACCCAGAGATAAATCCAAAAAAGAATATATGAAAAGGAATGGTTAGAATGGTTTAGTATATAAGGATAACCCCAAACAACACATGGATTTTTTTAATGACATGTTCATACTGATCTAGTTCATTCAAGACTGATATTTTCAAAAGTATCTGGGAATCTTTTTATTCTAGTTTGGTCATTGATGAAATGCTTCAGTTCTATTTCTTGTGGTGGGTATAAAATATTGCATATTCTAACTAACATAAGCCACTCAGGATTACCCTGAAGTTCTGGGGTAGGAGTAGGTTTCTAGAATTGTTGTGGAATCTGTTACCACAGTACCAGCACTGATAGCGAAACTCTCCTTATATTATTTGTGTGCGTTTACACCACTAGTACTCAGTCAATAAATCTATAGTTTTATCAAGTAGGTATGGATCTCTGATAAATTCTATAATATATTTTAATATGATCATTGAGATTCTCTAGAAAGTTGATTCAGAAGAATAGTGGCTAAGAAGAGAGATCATTTAGAAACATATATGGATATCACAGGTCCCCCAAATCCCTATATATTTCTTATCTGATGAAAATACATTTACCCGTTACTACAATATCCACTAATATGAACAATGAATGATGCCTTGGTATGTATTGATCTACTCCAGTGTACTATTTCAATATTATTAAATTTTAAGAAAGTCTTGAATTAAGATGAATTTGAACTCTTTGGTCACACTTTTACTTTCTGCATTTCATGTTATCACCTTGTTTTAAAATATTTGAGTTCTCAGTGATGTCTACTAATATTGAAATCTAGAATTGCAACAAACTAGAAAAAATGGCCTTTTCGATGTCATAAAATTTTTATGTCAGTGGTTTGACTTAGTTTAGTTTTCTTTCAGCATTAATTACTTGTGTGTTTAGAATCCAGCTGGAGTAGTTTCATTGTTGCAGAAAGAAAATGGCAAGATATATAAACCTTTTGAAAACACTTACATATTTAGTTCATTAGACTTCTCAATTTTCTTGGATCAGTTTTTACTCTACCTCATCCCCCATCATACACAGTTTATTCCTCATTATCACTCAAAGGGATTTTTGCCTGACAAACGATATTTAAATTACTGAAAAATTACCTCATCTGAAGTATACAAAAGTCAATGCTTGAAAGAACTGAACTTATCTACCTAAACAAAGATAAGGCACTATTCTAAAGATAGGGAGTATTCAGGGAGTTGTAGATATATCATGCAGGGAGATATGGACATAAGGATGCTGTAATTAGAAACAAAGTTTGCAGTTTTTCATTCTATTAAATTTCGTTTGAGGAGAAAGAAGAAATACTTGTCTAGTTAGAAAAATATTATTTGCTTCTGTGATGTAAATTGACTCCTATTGTGCCATTGTTAAAGGTAAATTCATAATGTCTCCTCATTTCCACTTGCCCAACTACCAGTCTTTTACCTGATTTCAGTCATGTAGAGGGGGAGGGATTTCCCCTTTACTCATAGTTAGGAGACCATTTTGTACCCAGAGAATTGGGAAGACTATAATAGCCTTAGCCTGGACTTTCCTTGTGGCACAGAAACTCACCCAGGTCTTAGCCCAATCAGTTCTCCTGGCTTCAATCAGTTCTCCTGGCTTTCGCTCTAACTTGCTCTCTCTCTCTCTCTCTCTCTCTCTCTCTCTCTCTCTCTCTCTCCTTCTCTCACTCACTCAAACCTTAACTAGTCTTTTGTTCCTCTCCTTCCCTCAAACAGCTTACCAACACCTTGATGCTTCTCCAGGAAGAGAAAAAAATTTAATCCTTATACTTTGCAGGTTTGTATAATAAATCTTGGTTTTAAAATTCTAGGACTGTATGTGAATTTTTTCACCTTTCAAGACCTCTCAATCTTAAATGTGTGACATCAATCCCAGACAACGGTGGGGATTATTAGCTAACTATATGAATAGAAGACGAGATTCAAAGGACTATTCATTTAGCTTGATAACAAAGCCAAAACTCAAAGTCTCTAAAGATTTAAAGGTAAAATAACCTGAAGAAACATGCATGGATGTTTACAGCTACTTATTTATTTGTAATAAATAGTAATATTTAATGTTTTAGTATTTAAGTTGTTGACTTACACAACTGTACATATGTCAGGAGGGGCTGCTTGAACACATATAAAAGCAACAAAAAAAAATTCCCAGACTTTCTGAAAAAAAAAAAAAGAACTAAAGATCCCTACTTGCCAAAATAGTCTTTAACGTCAAAGAATCTAGCTTATTCTATCAAAGAGTTACATCTCAAACCTACATCTTGGTGAAGGGGGAAAAAACCTATGCCAGAGTAGAGAGCTTCAAAAATTAGAGTGACTTCTTGTTTAGAGATAATACAAATAGGACTTGCAAATTAAAACATGTTCTTGTGCACCACTGAAAAAATCTCAGGGCATTGAAAGTAATTTGCAAGAAAACACTATCTGCTTGTTCAATAACTCTAAAGCATATCTAACCTTAATCTTCTTTGAACAAAGGTTTATGTACTACTTTATTTCCCAAAGAGGAAAAGATTTGTGAAGACATTCATTTCTTTAAAGCTGGGGTAGGGAATGTGCAACCTGAGAGCAATGCAAAGTCAAGTAAATCATTTGGTCTGGCAATATCAAGGCAATTGCAGTAAGGATTTAAAATTCAATAAATCTAGGAGCAATGGAGTTGAGAATTGCATAAGGCCTAAGAATGATGTTGGCCCTTGACCAAAAGCCCTTAGTTGAAAAAAGATTCCAACCCCTGCTTCAAAGTTCCTACTTACTTTGGATATTGTTCCCAGGTCACCCTACCCATCTACATGATTTTAACAAAAATGTGCAAATTCTAATGACAATTTCAAGGAATGTTATTTACATCCATTTACAAAGCCAATTTCACTTTTTAAATCTTTTGAAAGATTTGCCAGGCAATCTGGAATATTGTTAAGGCATGAAATATGTAAAAGTAACATGTGTGAATGGAGTTTGGGAAAAGGTGTTCATACATTTCATTCTCAATTTTCATTTTCATAGATTTAACAAACATGAAATATTCAAAAAGATTGCAAAATTACCATGACAAGTAGAGCTAGAAGTGGATAAGAATGATGTGGAGTTTATTGAGTCTCACAGAGATATGTTGAATTAGGATCTCACTGAACTACAGAGTATGCCAGGGAAGATGAAACTTTCAGATGAGTTCAAATAAAAAAGATACACAACAAAATAACTGGCACAAGCATCTCATCATTTAAGTGATTTTTTTTCTTGTATTTGAAAAGATGGAACCAAATATTTCAAGATTTTGAGAAGTTCAAAGACTAGTTGAAGGTAATAACATTTTGTTATATATCTTGCTATTTCATGATTAGTTCATAAAAAAAGGTGTGCAGACAATCACCAGTGATAACTACTATGGGTCAGGAAAAGGCAACCTGCATTAGCTTTACCATATTAATAGAACAATGCATAATTTATCATTATTCTAACTTTGAGGTTATATTTCTTAGCATGGTACAGTATTTAATAGGTCTTCAACTTAATAGATTTTATGACTTGCATAATGATAAAGGTATTAGTTTATAAGCCTTTGTTATATAAACTAAGTAAAATAAGTAACTGTTGATAAATTCATATTACATAAAAGGAGTAGTTTACTTACTGGCAATTCAGACATATGTATACATACAGATTCACATACATAGATACATATGTATTTATGTACATATGTATATTTGTGTTTATGTATGCATCTGTTTATTCTTCCTTCTATTTGAAGAAACTTGTATATACTTCTGAATAAGTACTTTATCTGTCATTTATGATGAAAAGAAAATGGAATGTATTATCACTCTTCACTTTGCATCTCAGCTCATGCTGAAGAATGAAAAATATCTCCCATTACTTTTCAGGGGTCAAATAATCTTTTAAAATTTCCATCTGTATAGATATTAAAAGTGATATTTACTTGTTTTGACACCAAGCAGTTACATTGTCATAAATAGATAAAGGAAGCATAAATTTTATAAAATTGAATTTAAAGGAGGTATGGATATATGGTAAGTAAGAAATGTAAGTACTGTTCTTGTCTAGAAGTCAAAATTAAAGTCTCTAAGACTTTCTTTCCCCTATTGAACAGAAAACAAGGTATATCTGATAGTGACTATATGCCAGCATTCTGCCATTGCAAACCTCCAGAACTCTAAGGACAGATGGCAAAACTTTCCAAAAGGCAGATTCAACTCCTGATCTTGTCCACTACGCTGCTCCTCGAGTAGTAGGGTGAACACTTATTTTCTTTACTGTCTTGTCCAAAAATATCTAAAGCCAACTTTTAAAAAAATGCCACCAAACTGATGAACACTTGGACAAAGATATTTTTATAATTTAAAATTTCTCTGGCAAACTTCTAAGGACAAAAGCCATGTCTTGATGGGTTATTTCACAATATAGTAACACACTAAAAATGTAAATTGGTAGGTATATGCATTTTTCCATCTTATCCTTTCCTATTTAAGTACTTGTGATTATATTTGTAAGAACTGAAAGCAATTATATATTTTTATTTTTTAAACAAATATGATTAACAGCCTTTGTTAGGTACTGATATGAACCTTGCCATTCCTATGTCATTATCAATTCCTATTTAAGATATTATTTTTCTTGATTTATTTTTTTAATTTGTCAATAACTTTAATGGATGAAAAGATACTATATTTCTCAAGTCTGTATTCAGTTTACAGTTAGAGAAACTAGCTTACAGAATGAATGAACAAATAACTGGTGCTCTATAAGCTTTTCTCCATAAGATAGGGGGAAACTCCATTGCAAAATCAATCTATGAGACATTCAGTCCTCACATCTAAAAGACTGACCAATCAATCAGCAAAAAGAAACTAAAGATAATTATCATTAAGGAATTTTTATTTGAAAATGATAAAATTAGCATAAAATTATAACTGTAGTAATACAACAAGAATAGTTTGCTAAACATTATTAGATACATACCAGGAATATGTGAGGCAGGATAAGAAAACTATTGACCTACTTAATCATGTTTAATAAATAAGTAATAAATTCAATAGGGTGAAACTTTACTTTTGTGAAACAAATTTCAAGACTGGGAAGCTGATGTGCAACATAAAATATGTGAAATACAATAATATTTGTAGCAATTAAATTATCTACTTATAGACATTATTACTTTTAATGAATTTGAGAAGGTCAGAGAAGATAATCAGATATTGTGGCTAGAGTTATCTACGTAGTGGTATAAAGCATAGATCAGAGCATAAGGCCAAAGGTAATCTACCAAATCTCAGGGTAATTACAAGACCAGAGTCCAATTTTATGGTGAGGAAGTAAAAACAATGTCCCAAGTGAAGACAGTATATATTGGAGATGGTCAGGAAATGTGCAGACTGAAGCCAGAAAAGATAGGGTCAATGCCAATATATCCCTTAAAGGAATAAATATCTTTGAAAATAAAATAATTTCAATTTTAATTGACTATTTTGTTAATCATTTGTCCTTCTTAAGGAAAATAGAGGGGGAGGAGCCAAGTTGGAGCTCTGAAGTTAGCATTCTCCCAGAGCTTTTCTCTATGAAATGTTAAATGAAGCCTCTACACAGATATAAAAGTAGAGATCCCATAAAAAAGACAAAATTAAAAATTCTAGATATTGTGGAAGAACTTTAGTAATTGTCTGTCTCTTCTGGGGGTGGAGGTAGGAAAGGGGAAGTGATGTCTAGGTAAATGGTAGAACAGGAAAATAAACAGGAGGCTTTCAGCCATAATGCAATTCAGGATAGAGCATCTAGACAAAAGTACAGGTCCTAGAAGCTAGACAGAAAACAAGCAGGGAGGGTCCAAACCCCAATCAAAGACTTTACCCTAGGAACACTTGGGCAAAAGACAGGACTGGGTTGGGGGCAAGCAACTGCGTAGACAGAGCTTGGACATAAAAGAAGAAACAAACCTCTCCATAGGCAAAGCCTGGGCTACATATGAACCATCTTGGCCAGCAATAAGCCAGAGATCAGACCCCAGTCCCAGCACAAAATGTTTGGGTCTATATTCCCTATACCCCAGGATCAGAGCTCAGACAATAAAAATGAGCACAAAAACTGAAAGAGTGCTAACTGTAGAAAGTAACTATATAGATAGAGATGATAGAAATACCATTTCAGAAGACCAAAAGAGTGAAAAATTTCCTACAAGGGAAGTCTCAAAGGAGCTATGAATTGGACTCAAATCCAAAACCTCATGGAAGAACTTGAAAAAGAATTTAAAAATCAAAAAAGAGAGGAAGAAGGAAAATGGAAAAAAGAAATGAAAATTATGAAAGTTTGACTAGAGAAATCAACTCCTTTAAAAGTAAAAATAACCAACTGGAAAAAGAATGTAATTCTACAAAACATAAAATTGACCACCTGGAAAAGGAATACAACTCAGCAAAAAGTAAAATTAACTGACTGGAAAAGGAAATACAAAAGGTAACTGGAGAAAATATCCTAAAAATTAGAATCAAAGAGAAACCAAAGAATCTTTGAGACACAGATTCCATCAAACAAAGTTAAAAGGTTGAAAAAATAGAAGAAAATGTAAAATATATAATAGAAAAACTAACAACTTGTAAAATAGATCCAGAAGAGATAATTTGTGAACTATTGGTCTACCAGAAATCCTAGGTCAAGAAAAAAGCCTGAAAAAGGATCTTTTAGGAAATTATCAGGCATAAATGTCCAAATCTGCTAGATAAAAAAGACAAAAGTGTCATTGAAAAAAATACACAGAACACCTCCAGAAAGAGACTCCAGGATAAAAACCCAAGGACTATCATAGCTAAATTTCAGAATTCTCAAATTAAGGAGGAAGTAGACAAAATGAATCAATATAAACACGAAGGAAGCACAATCAGACTTACACAGGACTTACTACCTTCAACATTTGGGATCTGAGCACCTGAAATATGATATTTCAGAGGACAAATGACCTTGAATCACAACCAAGAATTTACTACCAAGTAAAATATAAAATATTCTGTCAGGGACAAAGATAAAGGTTCAAGGAAATAGAAGATTTCTAAAATTTCCTGATAAAAAGATTAGAACTGAACATAAAATTCAGTCTTTAAATACAAGACTCAAGAGATGCATAAAAAGGTAAACAGAAAAAAACAAACAAAACAAATATTAGTCAAAACCACTAAAATACAACTCTACATGAGAAGATAATGTAACTCTTGAGAAAGGCATTTCTCTTAGGACAATTAAAGAGTTAACTATAGTTGAAGAGATTGTGCTTAGAAGATATAGGTATGATTGGTTCTTGTTCTTCTTTTGAAGAAGAATAAACTGATATCAATATGTTTGAGACAAATTACAGGTGTATGACTATGAACAATCAGACCAATATAAGCTCAGAATTCTCTACCATAAGTTGTACACAAGAAGTTCAGGTGAAAAGTTGAGGTGTTTACTCTAAAAGATTTTGTCTCATGTTTCCTTTGAACTACTTTAATTCTGTCTTGCTCATAGAGCTTAGCACTTTCTCTGATGAGGGCACCCTTTGCTGGGCAGTCCTATGCCTTCCAATCAATTGTAAAGTTCCTAAAAGAGATCATCAGCATGTTGCAGTACTTAGAGTATTTAAAGGCTGTATATTTAATTAAATCAGAAGTTATTTTACTTTACTAGAGACTTAGAAATTTGTAGTACCATGGGGCAGAGAGTGGGGACCTATTTAGAAGGACTGGTCATAAAGAAATTAGAAAGTGATCTTATCTTAATTAATACTTTAGTTAATGAGGATTTAAGTACCATTGTTGGGGAGATAAAGGAGAGCACCATGGGAGAGACTATACTTGGGCAATGTGGGTGTACAAATGATTCATGAAATGAATTGACTTTGCATGATGCTTTAGCTCACGCTGACTATGTGTTGTGTCATAGTGAGCACTTGAAAAGGAAGTTAGGTGATTATAATTTGATGAGATTTATGACTCTTTAGAAGTGTATTTTGAGTGAGACAGAATAGGGGAGGTGTTTAGTAAAGATGTGTTAATTCTGCTTATCAATCAATCCATCCACCTTTGATAGTAATTTAAGCTTTTCAATCAAGAAAACAATCAATCAACCCTTGATTGATTATATTTTGATTGATAGTACTTTGAAAACAAAAACTTAAAAAATAGAAGGCTAGGCATTACTGGATACACAGCACTAGGTGAAGAGGTACATAGACCTATTAAAGTAGAGGGAATGAAGGGAGGGTATGAACACTGGGCAAATTCTATTCAATAGATTTGTACCAGAGAGGGAATAAGAGCAATTTTCAATTGGATTTAAAAATCTATCCTACTTCTCAGGGAATTGAGGGATGGGGGGGCATGGAAGGGAAAAAAGAAACTGATAAAAAGGGAAGGTAAAGATATAAATGAAAGCAAACTGAAACATAAAATTTAAAAGAAATTTAAAGACAATTTAAAGGGAGCAAAACATTGATGAGGAGGAATACAAGATAGGAAAAAGAAAAGTGCAAACAGGAAAAGATTACATGGAGGGAAATGAAGAATTAATCATCATTTTTCCCCTCTTTTTAAAATTTATTTGCATCCATCTGCACATGCATATTTTCAAGTTACAAAATTTCCTTCCATCCTCCCTTCCCACCACCCTCCCCTCAGCAGTGAACAGTCAGGTTAGCATTGTGTGTGTGTGTGTATGTGTGTGTGTGTATACATGCCCATATAAATATGTGTGTGTTAATAAAATATGTTTACAGATTAGTATTAGTTATTTTCAGTATGAGAAATAAGGATTAAGGAAAAGATATATGAGAAAATTTTAATAAAGTGTTCATCAGATCCTGGAGGTTTGTGTGTGTGTGTGTGTGTGTATGTGTGTGTGTGTGTGTGTGTGTGTTGTTTGTATGTGTATATATGTGTGTGTTTTGTTTTGTTTTGTTTTTCTTCCTCTGGATGGAGATAACACAGTCCATTGCCAGTTAATATAGTTGTCCAAGATCTCTGAAGTGCTGAGAGGAGCTGCTTCAATCAAGTTTGTTCATTTCACAATATTGTTGTTAATGTGCTCATTGTTCTCTTTGTTCTACTTCCTTTGCTCAGCATCAAATCTCATGAGTAATTCAATGCTTCTCTATAATCTGACCATTTATGATTTTTATAGAAAAATAGTATTCCATAGTATTCATGTACCATAACTTGCTTAGCCATTCCCCAATTGATGGACATCACCTTAATTTCCAATTCTTTGCCACCACAAAAAGAGCTCCTATGAACATTTTGGAGCATGTAGGACTTTTCCCTTTTTTATAATTTATTCTGGATATAGACCTAGAATTGGAATTGCTGGGTCAAAGGGAATGAATGGCTTTATTGCTCTTTGGGCATAGTTCCATAGTTCCATATTGCTCTCCAGAAATGTTGGATCTGTAGGAATTAATAATCTTAACTGTAAATGTAAATGGGGTGAACACCCTCATATAAGTGGAAGCAGACAGCAGAATGGATTTTTCAAAAAACCAGAATCCTTCAATATGTTCTTTACAACAAACAAATTTGAAGCAGAGAGATACTCACCAGGTAAATATAAAAGGTAAATATAAAAGCAAAATATATTATGCCTCAGTGGAGGTAAAACACAACTCAGGGGTAGCTATTCTGATCTCAGATAAAGAAAAATAAAAAACACATCTCATTAAAAGGAATAAGGAAGGAATATACAATATCTTAAATGGCACCACAGGCAAAGAAGTCATATCGTTATTAAATATATCTGCATCTAGTTGTATAGCATCCAAATTCTTAGAGAAGAAGTTGAAAGATCCACAAGGAGACATTGAAAGCAAAACTATCACAATGGGGGGACCTCAACTTCACTCTCTCAGAACTAGATAAATCTAACCACAAAATAAACAAGAAGGAAGTTCAGAAGGTCAATAAAATCTTTGATATTATAGAACTCTAGGGAAAACAATGTGGATGCAAAAGAAAATACTTTTTTCTCTGAAATACATAGCACCTATACCAAAATTGACTATGTACTAGGACATGAGAGCTTTACCATCAATTACAGAAAAGCAGAAATAATAAATGCATACTTTTTAGATCATAATATAATAAAAATTACATGTAATAACAGGTCATGGAAAGATAAACCACAAATTAATTGGAAACTAAATAACTTAATTTTAAAGAATTAGTGGATCAAACAATAAATCATAGAGATAATCATTTTAATCAAGAAATTTATAATAATGTGATATCATACCAAAATTTATTGAATGCATCCAAAGCATTTTAGGGGAAATTTTATATCTCCAAATGCTTTTAAATCAATCAAATAGAGAAATAAGAGATCAATGAATTGAGTATGCAGCTAAAAAAGCTAGACAAAGAACAAAAAAAAAGATCCCCAATTAAATACCAAATAAGAAATTCTGAAAATCAAGGGAAAGATTAGTGAAATTGCAACTTAGAGAACCATTGACCTAATAAATAAAACTAAAAGTTGATTTTATGAGGAAAAAAAATCAATGAAATAGATAAAACTTTGGTTAATCTAATCTTCAAAAAAGAATGAAGAAACCAATTAGTAGTATCTAAAAATGAAAAGGATGAACTCACCATCAATGAGGATAAAATTAAAGAGATAATTCAGAACTATTGTGCTGAAATGTATGCCAATAAATTTGATAACCCAAGTGAAATGGATGACTATTTACAAAAATACAAATGCCCAGATTAACAGAATAGAAAATACATTGTTTAATAGCTCCATTTCAGAAAAAAGAAATTGAAGAAATCATCAATAAACTACCTAAGAAAATGTGTTCAGGTCCTCATGGATTTACACATGAATGCTACCAAATATTTAAGAAACAGTTAATTCTAATTCTACATACATTATTTAAAAAATAGGAGAAGGAGTTCTGTCAAATTTGTTTTATGACACCAATATGGTGCTGATACCTAAACCAAAATGAACCAAAACAGACAAAGTCTGGTCTAATTATAAACCAATCTCCTTAATGAACATTAATGCAAATATGTTAAATAAAATTTTTTGCAGAGATTATAGCAAGTTATTTCTAGATCAGATAGGATTTATACCAGGTAGGCAGGGATGTTTCAATATTAGGAAAACACTCAACATAATTGAACATATCAATGATAAAACCAACATAAATCAAATGATTATCTTAATAGATTCTGAAAAAGCCTTTGAAAAAATGCAACATCCATTCCTATTAAAAACTCCAGAGAGTATAGGAATAAATGGAATTTTCCTTAAAATAATAACCAATATCTATCTAAAAACCATCAGAAAATATTATATGTAATGGGGATAAATTAGGAACATTTCCATAAGATCAGGTGTGAAACAGTGATACCCATTATCATTATTTCTATCCAATATAGTATGAAATATTTTAACATTGGAAATAAGGAGAAAAAGAAATTGAAGGAATTAGAATTGACAATGAGGAAGCAAAACTTTCACTCTTTGCAGATGATATAATGGTAAACTTAAAGAATCCAAGAAAATCATCTAAAAAGCCACTTGAAACAATTAACAATTTCAGCAAAATAGTGGGTGAAAATACATCGACATAAATCAGCAGAATTTCTGTAGATGAACAACAAAGCCCAAGAGCAAGAATTAGAAAGAGAAATTCTATTTAAAGTATCTGTATTAAATACTTGGCAAGCTACCTCCCAAGACAAATCCAGGAACTGTATGAACATAATTGCAAAGCACTTTTCACACTAATGAAATCAGGTCAACCAATCAGGAAAATTTCAATTGCTCATAGATTGGTCAATTTAATATAATAAAAATGACAGTACTACCCAAATTAAATTACTTATTCAGTGCTATACCAAACAAACTGCGAAACAACTATTTTATCTATCTAGAGAAAATAGTAACGATATTCATCTGGAACAACAAAAGGAAAGGAATATCAAGGGAACTGTTTGGCGGGGAAAAGTGAGGAAAGGTGGCCTTGCTCTACCATATCTAAAACTGTTCTATAAAGTTATAGACTTCAAACCTGACTAAGAAATAGAGTAATGGATCAAGGAATTAAGATGGGTTCAATAGAAACAGCAGAAAATGACTACAGTAATCTAATGGTTGATTAACCTAAAGACCTTAGTTTCTGGGATAAGAATTCACTATATTTCAAAAATTTGAGGGAAAACTAGAAAATATTATGGTAACAATTAGGCGTAGACTCACATCTCACACCCTATATCAAAATAAGGTCAAAATGGGTACAGGATTCAAAAATATAGGTCAATACCATAGACCAATTAATAGATCAAGAAATTATCTATGGATAGAGTCAGATCTATGGAAAGGGGAGAAATTAATGATCAAACAAGAAATACAGTACAGGGGTGACTAAGTGGCACAGTGGATAGAACACCAGTCCTGGAGTCAAGAGTATCTGAGTTCAAATTGGGCCTCAGTCATTTAATAATTACCTAGCTGTGTGGCCTTGGGCAAGCCACTTAACCCCATTTGCATTGCAAAAACCTAAAACACACAAAAAAGGAGAGAGTACATTATGAACTGCAAAATGAATGATTTTGATTATATTAAATTAAAAAGGTTTTACACTAAAAAAATTGAAAAATATATATAAAAAAAAGTTTTACCACTAATAAAACCAAAGTTGCCAAGATTGGAAGTAAAACAGAAAGTTGGTAAGCAATTTTCATAGCTAGGGTTTCTGATAAAGGTCTCATTTCTAAAACACAGAGAATTGAATCAAATTTATAAGGTTACAATTTATTCTTCAGTTGACATATGATCAAAGAAAATGAACAAGCAGTTTCTAACTGAAGAATTAAAGATATATATATATATATGTATTTATATATAAAGATAAATATAATATAATAGTGATATAAAATGATATATATGCATAAATTAAATATGTATGTATATATATATATGTATATGTGTGTGATCTAAATCATTACTGATGAGAGAAATGAAAATTAAAACAACTATGTGATACACTTCCCACTTATCAGATTGGCTAAGATGACAAAAAGGTAAAATGATCAATGTTGGAGAGGTAATAGGAGGATAGGGATAAATACACTCTTGATGGAGTTGTGTCCTAATTCATATATTCTGGAGATAAATATGCAACTTTGCTCCAAAAGCAATAAAACTGATCATAACCTTTGTGACCCAACAATATCTATGATAGGCATATATATATATATATATATATATATATATATATATATATATATATATATATATATTCCCATTAAAAATGGGAAAATTCTCACATGTTACAAAATATTCATAGAAATTCTTTTTTGCAGTGTCAGATAAGTGGAAATTGATGGGATGCTCATCAACTGGGAAATGGCTGAACAGGTTTTGGTATATGCATGTTATGGAATTATAAGAAACCATGAATGGTAGAACTCTAGAGAAACATGGAATGAATTACAGGCACTGATTCTGAGTGAAAGGAGAAGAACAATATTGTATATAAAAATATCAAGATTGTGAGTTGATCAACTCTGATGAATGTTGCTGCTCTCAGTAGTTTAGAGAGTCTGGACAACCTTGGGAGACCTCTTATGGACAATGCTATCCACATCAAAGGAAGAAAAATAAAACAAAACAAAGAAAAGCCTACAGAATCTGAATGAATACTACATTCATTTTTTAATTTCTCTTATGTTTTTCTTTCCTATCTCATTGTGTTATTTCTTTTCCCTTATTCTTAACTACTTTTACAGAAAATGACTAATCTGTAAACATGCTAAACACAAATTTATATGTACAATGTTCACCAGACTGTTCACTATTGAGATGAGAGGGGTGAAAGGAGAGTGAAAGGAAATTATGTAACTTATAAATAGGCACAAACATATGGATGAATGTTGAAAAACTTTCATTCCATGTAATTAGAAAAATAAAATTAAATATCAGTTGGGAATAAATTAAAGTAGCCCTAGCTTTCAAAGCAATTCTGAGTACTTTTTTCTCTCCACCATCAGCTTTTGTTGTGCCTCTTTACATGTAACTTTTTTCCTATTTCTTTCATTAATGTCCAGGTTCAGATTAAAATCACCTGATATCTGATATTTTGTAACATTTTCCTAACTGGGTTTCTAGCTTCTAGATTGTTTTTTGTCTCTGTTCTTCATATTCTCTGTCCTTCTTACAAATATCAACAAAAACAAGTTACATTTAACTTGAATTTCAAAGTTTATAGAGTTCTTTACAGAGATCCATTCATTTGATATGCAACTACCATAATACTGTTCACATAAATATTTATTTGATCATGTTACTCATATTTCTCATCTGAAAAATCTTCAATAGCTGTTTATTGTCTTCTAAGTACAATTGAAACTCCTTTCATCTGGCTGTCCTTCAAATAACCTGCTTTCCAGTTAAATTGTATTGTACACTATTTACCAAACGTGCACCAAACTGTCCTTACACCCCCATAATTTATCTACCAGAAAGCATTCATTCTTCAAGTTTATCTCAAATTCTATTTCTTCCATAAGTCTTTCCTACTATCCTTAGCTAGTAATAATTACTCCCTCCTCTGAACTCACATTACATTCTATGCCTCTTTTGAAACATGTATTCTGCCTTTCATTATAGTTATTTATATAAATATATATTTTATCTCCCTACTAGGATATAAAGTATTTGAATTCTAGGAATATGTTTTATTCATCATTGAAAAAAATCTGGCACTTTGCATGTTAGGCATAGGATATATTGTTTGTTGAAATATATTCCCCGTCTTATAGCCATTTAATCATGAAGTTGTGCCCCTCTGTTATAGACACTGAATTGACAACTACTTGTTTCTGTTGTTGATAGAGATATTGAATGTTTCCTTCTTTTCTACCTCCAAAATATTTATTTCAATTGGTTTACTTTATCTTGCTTAAAAAGTGTTTGTTCCTTTTTGATGATTTTAAAAAGACATTACTCTTCCTATTTTTTTCCTAAAAACAAAACAAATTATTACAACTTCTTTACTGAAAAAAAGTTATAATGGAAATTTGTCTGGAGTATGTGAGCAAGGGAGTATAAGATATCACACTGTAACAATAATGCCACTATTGTAAAACTAAGCAAATATGCTGAAAGTTAATCCATTGTGTAGGACTTAAGACATAACTCTTTCCTTCTCCCTCTAGTTATGCAAAACACATCCAGGTAGTTGGATTCCCAAAGTCTCTATTACAGAAGCAGTTTGTTTGGTTGTTTGGTTGTTTGTTTTCTCATAGATACTACTTTCTGGTTTCCTTTCCTCCACCTCCCCCCCACACTTCTTTTTTTTCCTTTTTAAACAGAAAGAAAAGAATAATGATATGATGTTTGAGTTAAAAGAACATCATTTGAAGTGATGATTAATAAAGTGCTTTTACAGCTTTTAATCTAGTCTGTAAAATGATTGACTACCTTAAACTTCCACTACCTAATATTTCCCTTAAAATGAGGTTCAGACAATACTAGAGATTTGAGCCCTTCAAGTTATAGCAGTATGGTACCATATCATGTGGTTTCAAGCCTGGTCATAGTTTTTAATATACATCTACATTATTAAGAACCATTCTAAAACAATTAAGTGGTCAACTATATGAACAAATAATTATCAAAAGAGTAACAAACTATTAATAAATATATAAACAATTTCTTATAATAATATAAGCAAAATCACTAATACTAAAAAACTGAAAATTAAAATAACAGTACATCCAGCTGACTTGCAGAGATGAAAAAAGAGGCAAAGGCGAAGCAAATGATGGAGAGAAGACAGAAAGCTAGGCACATTAATAGACTTTTTGCACTTATAACAATTGGTTGAATAATTCTAGAAAGTAAATTGGAATTAATAAAAATAGAGATTAGAAAGTAATTATTCTTTGTTTTACAGTTCCCACAGTTCTGCAAAGAGATCAAAGGCATAAAATCCAAAATATTCAAAGTAGAGTATTGTTCTTAGTAAGGAAACAAATCATTATAAACCAAATAAGTTTTCATTGACTGAGGGATGGCAAAAGAAACTGCTATACATAAAAAGTAATAGTATATTATTACTGTGTAGTAAGAAAAAAAGTGAGAATTAGGCAGATTCATAGAAACAGGTAAAGACATACAAGCTGATGCAAGGACAAGATAGCAGAAAAAGGAAATTATTATACATGACTGCATATAACTCACAACATTACTGAATTTGGTCCAAACCAGATTAAATTGCATTTTATTTAATGTGCTGATGTATTAATAAATAAATATGTAAACATGTGCAGTTTTATATGTCACTATGAAGCCCAAAAGATCCTTTTGTAAGATATTTCTATTTTAGTTTCATGGTATCAGACTAAGTTCCTGGGGAGTTAAGTAGTTTATCTAGAGAAACAGTAAGAATGTATCAGAAGTATCCAAGTTCATCTTGGCTCCATGACCAGACTTTTATCTACTATTCCATGTTGCTTCTAAGCAAAATAATTAGAGTAATTGCAAGAAAACTTGTATGTCAAGTCAAGTCAATAAGCATTTCCTAAGAGTATAGTTTATGCTGTGCTGAAACTAGTAGAATAAGGAAAAAAATTAGGTAGGAGGTAGCACTTAGGCTGAGTTTTAAAGGAGATTAGAAGTTTTAGGAGATAAAAGTGAGGGGGAAGATTATTCCATGCAAGTGTAAAAACTCAGAGATAGGAAGATGAAATGCCATTTGTGAAGAATAGTTAATAAGGCCAGTTTTTGTAGATTTACGATTTGTGAAAGAAAATGAAGCCTCTACACAGATATTAAAGTTACAGGTCACAACAACAACAACAAAAGATTGAAATGTTTTGAATTGCAGATGTCATGGAAGAACTTCAGTAAAGTTCTGTCACTTTGGGGGATGGGGGGAAGGAGGAGGAAGGGAAGTGAAGATTAGTCAGGTGGGAGAGCATGAAATCCAGTGGGAGAGGCAGTCTAAGTCCCAGCAACTAGACAACAGCACAGATGCTAAAAGCTAGATAGCAAGTAGTGGGAGTCTGAACCCTGAGAACACTGGGACAAAAGACAAAACAGGGTTAGGAACAAACTTCTGCATAGGCAAAACCTGGGCTGCAAAGGCAACATTTTAACCAGTGAGAAGCCATGGATCAGATACTAGCCCAGCACAAAAAGCTTTGGTCTATATTCCCTATACCCTAAGAGCAGAGCTAAAAAAATCAATTCAAAATGAGCACAAAATAATTTTAAAAGTTCTAACCATAGAAAGTTACTAAGTAGATAGAGATGATAAATGCCACCTCAAAAGAAGTCAGTACCTACATGAGAAGTCTCAAATGAGTCTATTATTGGACTCAAATCCAAAACTTTATAGAAGAGCCTAAAAAAGGAATTTTAAAACCAAAGAAGAGAAGAAGAAAACTGGAAAAAAAAGAAATGAGTTCCATGAAGGAAAAATTGTGAAAAACTTATCAAAGAAATCAACTCCTCCAAAAGTAATACTAATCAACCTAAAAAAGAATATAACTCTTCAAAAAATGAAATTGACCAATTAGAAAAAGGAATGCAAATCACCTAACATTCAAATTGGTCAAATGAAAAGGGAATGCAACTCAGCAAAAAAGTAAAACAAACCAAATGGAAAGGGAAACAGAAAAGCTAACTAAAGAAAATAAAATCCTAAAAATTAGAATTGAACAAACAGAAACAAATGAATATATGAGACATCAAAATTCCATCAAAGAAAAAAGACAGAAAAAATTGAAAAAAATGTAAAGTATCTATTAGGAAAAACAAATGACCTGGGAAAAGATCCAGGAGAGATAATTTATGAGTTATTGGTCTACCAGAAATCCTAGGTCATAAAAAATCCTGGAAAAGATCTTTCAAGAAATTATCAGAGATAACTGCCCAAATCTGCTAGATCAAGAAGACAAAATAGTCATTCAAAGAATATACAATATACCTCCAGAAAGAGACCCCAGGATAAGAACTCAAGGACTATCATAGCGAACTACTAAATTTTCAAATAAAGGAGAAAGTACAGCAAGTAGTTTAAAAGAAGCAATTTAAATACAAAAGAAGCACAATCAGATTTACACAGAACTTCTCAGCTTCAACATTGTAAGATCAGAAGGCATGGAATATGCAAAATTCAACATATTCTGTCAGGGGGAAAAGATGGATGTTCAAAGAAATAGAGATCTTCCCACATTTCCTGGTAAAATGACCAGAACTAAAAGAGAATTCAATTTTCCAATATAAGACTCAAAAGATACATTAAAGGAAAGCATGAATGGCTGGACTCTAGAGACGCATGAAACAACTACAGCAACTGATACTGAGCAAAATGAAGCAGAATAAAGAGAACATTGAACATATTAATAGCAACAATGTGAGTCTATCACTTTTGTAAACACAAGAAGAGGATTTATTTTTAGAGATACGAGGAAATTAAAAAGTCACTTGTGAAAAGAAGTGGTATTGATTGAAAATGGAGAATTACTACTAAAAATTCAATTATTGTCTCTAAGCACATAACTGCTTCAAAATCAATACATCCAGTCAAAGATCTTTCTTGAGTTCCAGGCCTGCATCATTTCCACCTTGAAGTTTTATCAGCATCTCAAGTTCAGTGTGGCAAAAATAAAACTCATTATATTCCCTCTGAAATTTACATTTGTAACTTTTGGCTCCTACTGCTTCATTTTAATGATAAAGAAATAAAGGCTAGTCGAGAGACTTGACAAGGTAATATGAGTGAAAAGCAGAACTATTCTCAGGTTTTCTGACTTCTTGGTTTTGTGAGGATAAACATTTTAAAAAACTCTTGGAAAAACTTGAAGACATAAATATCAGCTCTCTTGTTATCTCTTACCATACAGATGCTGATTCCTTGTCAATGTCTCTTTCCTAAATTCTTTTTTAGAAAGATTTTATTTGAGTTTTACAGTTTTTTCCACTGATCTTGCTTCCCACCCCCACCCCCACTCCTACAGAAGGTAATCTGTTAGTCAGTCTTTACATTGTTTCCATGGTATACATTGATCTAAGTTGAATGTGATGAGAGAGAAATCATATCCTTAAGGAAGAAAAATAAAGTACAAAAGATAGCAAAATTACATAATACAATGACAGGTTTTTTTTTTCTGAGTTATTTAATGTAATCAAAATTATCTAGTTTTTTTTTAATGATGTTCTCCATTTCTTCCTTGGTTATAAACTGCTTCCCTTTCCATAGATCTAACAGGTAAACTACTCCTTGATCTTCTAGTTTGCTTATAATGTAGTTTTTATATGTCTAGATCCTATATCCATTTTGATCTTACTTGGTGTAGGGGGTGAGGCATTAGTCTAATCTAAGTTTCTTCCATACTAACTTCCAATTTTCCCAACAGTTTTTATTGAAGAGAGAGTTTGTATCATAATAACTGGACTCATTAGGTTTATTAAGAGTCTGTCTCTCTTGATGGATGCAGCTCATCTCTGCAGTTCAGAGAGCTTGGATAATTCTGGAAGACCTGTTTATGGAAAATTTTATCCACATCCAGAGAAAGAAAAACAAAACAAAACAAATCAAACTAAAAACAAAAAAATCCACAGAATCTTAATGAACACTATGTTCAATTTTTTTATTCTCTTAGTTTTTCCATGCTTTCTCATGGTTTTCTGTCTTTTCTCTTAATCCTAATTCCTGATACAGAAAATTACTAATCTGTAAATATTAAACACAAATATATATACATATATATATATGTGTGTGTATGTGTATGTATATATATACTATATATGTGTGTATATATATATATACATATATATATATACACATATATTTGTTCACTAGACTGTTCACTTCTAAAGGGAGAGGGAGGGAAAGTAGGAAGGAAGAAATTTCTGTAGCTTACAAATATGTCTATGCCTTTGAATGAATGTTGAAAAACTTAAATAATGTAATTGGGAAAACAAAATACAATATTAATTAAAAATAAAAGGGGAGGGGAAAGAGTGAGAGAATTTAGAATTCAAACTTTTAAGTGAATATTTAAAATTGTTTGTATGTGTAAGGGAAAAATAAAATATTATTTATAAAAGGATTTGTTAAAGAGGTTAATGTAGAACCACAATGAAAAAGTAGGCTTTAACCAGATTTTGAGGTGATTTGAAAGCTAAAAAGAGGATTACAGTTTCAGTTGTAAAAGGAATTCACTGATATGATTGAGAAACTGAATGACTGTTTGCTTTAGAATGCTTTGGAGTATGAATTGGAAAAGGCAGAAACATAAGGCCCTAAAGCCAAGTTATTTCAATAATGCAAGTGAGAGATAGAAAGTGTCTGAATTAGAATGGAAACCATGAAAAACAAATAACTATTAAGGAACTTCTCCCCATTCATTGATGATCTACTTGAACTCCTTTTTTTTTTGCTTTTGATAATCAGGTTTACAGATTATTCATTTTTGGTATGAGTAATTAGGATTAAGGGAAAGAGATACACAAGAGATAATTTATATAAAGTGCTCATCAGATTCTGAAGATGGGGTTTTTGTCTTTGTTTTGCTCTTAGTGTTTTGTTTTGTTTTGTTTTGTTTTTATTCCTCTGGATTGGGATAATATTGTCTATAGCTGGTATAATATGGCTGTCCCTGTTCTCTGAACTGCTGAGAGGAGCTGTTTCCTTCAAGGTTCAATAAATTACATAAATATAAATCACATAAATTTATGTTAATATGTACATTGTTCTCCTGGTTCTGCTCACTTCACTCAGTATCAGAAACTATAATTCATTCCTTGCTTCTCTAGAGTCTGACTATTTATGGTTTCTTATAGAGCAATAATATTCCATAGTATTCTTTGACTATAACTTGTTTAGCCATTCCCCAATTGAACGGCATCCCCTCAATTTCCAATTCTTTGTCACTACTAACACAGCTGCTATGAATATTTTGTAACATGTCAAACTTTTCCAATTTTTATGATTTCTTCTAGATATAGGCCTAGAATTGGAATTGTGATCAAAGAGAATGAACATTTTTATTGCTCTTTGGGCATAGTTCCATATTGCTCTCCAGAATGGTTGGATCCCTTGAACTCCTTTCTCAAAGGTTTTGAGCACTCCCACCCCAACCTTTACTCCTCCTATGGCCAGGAAAGCTAATGTGTGTTATATATAATTAAGAGCCAGATTCAAAATCAGAAATTATGATTTCTCATCCTATATCTGATGCATAATAGTTTATGGCCTTGAACAAATCAAGTCAACTTACAATTCAATCTGAATAGGGGAAAGGAATTCCTCATTTCAATTGAGTTATTCAATTCAATCAAATAAACATTTATTAAGCACCTATTATATGTCAGGCATTGTGCCAAGTGTTAGGGATGCAAATAAAAAAAAGTCAGACACTGTCTTCAAAGAATTTATAATCTAATCCTTAATTAACAAACCTCTTTGATCTTAAACATTTCCTTTCTTATTCCTTTCGTTTTCTAGCAGTCTCTGAGGAGCACCCTTTTTCTCCCTTTACATATATATATATATATATATATATATATATATATATATATATATATATAGTATGTATTTTCAAATTCTATGCAAAAATAGTTTACACTATTCATTCTTTTGTCAGTTTTTGAGTTACATATTTTTCTACCACCCTCTCTTCTCCCACCCCCGCATTATTGCAAGCAATCTGATATAGGTTGTGCAGGTACAGTCATGTCTAACATATTTCTAAATTAGGCAAGTTATGAAAAAAGAATTAGAACTAAAGGGGGAACATAATTAGATAAAAAGAAACAAAAGTCATTTTAAAAAGTGAACATAGTATTCTGTGCTCTACATTCAGACTCCATAGTTTTTTTCTCTGAATGTGGATAACCCATTCATAACAAATCTCTCAACATTGTCCATGATTACTGAACTATTAAGAAGAGCTGCATTTATCACAGTTGATCATCTCATAAAGTCTCTGTTAACATGGACAATGTTCTCCTGGTTCTACTCACTTCACTCAGCATCAAGTCATACCAGTCTTTCCAGGCTTTTCCAGAATATATCCACTTATTATTTTGACAGAAATACTTGGTTGTGAAATTTTTTTTCCAAACTTTCTGCATACCTTCTAATCTTAGTTGCATTTGTTAGAAATAAATCGAAAAGAAAAAACCAAAGACTCAAGGATGAATGTACTAACTTAAAATTTTAATATTTTCCTGCAGAAGCAAAAAGTAAACAACTTTTTTCTCTATTGCTAAAACTTCAGTTCCTTCTCTCAAGTATTCTTTGGCTGGGTTTTACAGAGGTCTGAGGCCTCTTGGAAGTGCCTAATTTTCTCCCATTGAGTCTTCATTCCATTTCAAAACTACCCTTCTCCACAATTTGGTGACCAGGCTCTTAGGCTTTTTTGCTCTTATTTGGATATATAGCACAGATATGTGAATCTGACACCTCAACTAGGATCAGTTTATTCATTAATTTACCCAGTATTCTAATTTTATAGTTTCTTGTTTTCCTGTTGTAAGTTTGCCTATTTCCTAACAGTAGAAATGACTTCCCCATTCCTTCCTGTAATACATCATCTTATTTTATAGTTTTCTCCTTCCTCCTAGCTGTTTATATATGATATAGACTCCTTTCCTCAGTTTCTCATAATTGATGTAGAAATGAAAACTTATTACACATTGGTTTTATTTGTGCAAAAACTTTTTCTGTCCCTGCATCCTATCTTCCCCTTATTTGTAACTTTTCTTCCTCCTTTCCCCTTATCCCACCTTGTAGTTGCTAATTTGTTTCTTGGGTTCTATTCTGCCCCAGGAAGAATCACAGCTAAGACTGAGGAATGCAGGTTTTGGAAAGAATAGAGATTTATTAAAGGAAGTGTCCAGCATATTAAGAAAGTGACAGAAAAGTTAATAGTTTAAAGAGAAAACCATTTGGATTGCTGATTGAATTGGCCAGGCCAGTTGACTAGGCTTCAGCAGTAGACTGGAAGGTAAAAAGGGGGACCAGACCCTCCCTCAGATCTCCTTAAATTCTCTCCCAGAGTCCATAGGAAAGGGGTGGTGACCTGGGAATGACCCAAGTTCCTCATTGGAGATGTTTCCTCTTGAGTAGGGGTCTCTTTTGGGTGATCTTCTAGGATCTGTACTCCCTGGCTGACCCACCATAAAACAACAATCCAAATCAGTTTGAAGGTCAGGCTTTCAGGTGTAGAAGGAAGAAGGAAGATTCCCTTTACAATGCAAACAAAAGATTTACAAAGTTTGTCTCCAAATGATTTTATCACTCTCAATCCCAGGTTTCTTTTCATCAACCTCACCATTGTTTTGCTTTTGTCAGCTGCTTGTCTCACACAGTCATTTCCCCTGATGCATCCTGGTTCCCTGTAGGGTAGGATAAATTTGTAAACCAAACTGGAAATGTATATCATGTCCTCTTTGAGCCTTAATCTGTTGAAAGTAAGATTTACTCTGTTTATACTTCCCCTACTTTCCTCTACTATAATAGATCCTTTGTGCCTCTTCACATGGTGTTAATCATTCTCTAATGCCTCCACCTTATCTCCCAGGATAATCTTTTTTTTCAAATCTTAAATGTTTTATAACTGTCTTATACCCACACCTTTTGTCATAATAAACTCCTTTCCACATGATAGGCAAATTCAATTCTCAAGAGGTAAAAATATCATCACATTGTAATCAGCATATACCCAAAGTCTCTGCTGAGTACTCTCCTTCCAATTGGCCCAATGGAAATAGCCACACCTTACATCTAATTATGTTCCTTTCTATTGTCCTAAGAGAAATAAAATTCTCAGGAGTTATAGGTATTATCTTCCCATTTATTGACTAACTTTTTTTTCCTCACTCACTGAATAATTATTTTCTCATTCACCTTTTTATACATCTCTTTAGTCTTGCATTTGGAGATCAAATTTTCTGTTCTGTTCTGGCCTTTTTATCAGGTAAGTTTGAATGTCCTCTATTTTGCTGAAATTTCATCGTTTCCTCTGAAAAAATATGCTAAATTTTGAAGAGTAGTTGATTCTTGGCTATAATTCAAGCTCTTGTGTCCTCTGGAATATCATATTTCAGGTCCTCTGGAACTTTGATGTTGAAATTGATATATATTGTGTAATCCTGACAATGGTTCCCTGGTATTTAAATTACTTCTTTTTGGTTACTTGCAGTATTTTCTCCATTAGGTGAGAATTCTGAAATTTTGCTACAATAATCCTTGGAATCTCTGTGGGTGATCTATGGATTTTTCAAGGATCATTTTATCTTCTTGTTCTATTTTTGTTCTAAGTTTTCTATGATAATTTCCTGAAAGATACCTTTGAAGTTCTTTTTTCTGATCATGGTTTTCTTTTTTCTTTTTTTTTTTAACAACAGTAATAATTTCATTTGGAAGTATACATTTTTGTACATTGTTAAAACAAAACCACAACTTTTTACTTACAGTATACTCACACTTCAAACCTTTGTTTCAAAGGATAACCATTTCAAAATAAGTACAAAATATTTCTCTAAAACTCTTACAACCAATATGATGTCTGATCAGCATGTGGCTATATCTACATTGGGGACAGTTAATGTTAGGATGGCTTAATTACCTCAGATTATAAGTGATTACACAATAAAGGGAACCCCATCATTTGAAAAGTATATCTTAGGCAGGTATGGCACAAAGAATTATAGAGTCGGAATCCTATCTTGGAACATGCAGACCAAAACTACCAATTCAGAAATTAATGTGATCATAATACTTAATTCCATCAGGAAAAGCCATGTGGAGCAAAAGTAAGCTAAGACCTGTATGTTCTCTCAGTCACACCTTTGTCCTGAAATACTCTTCCAAAATGTGTTCCAGTTCATGAAAATTAAACTGCTCAGGTAGTTGTGGGAGGAAGATAAAAGTGACCTACTAACAGAAAAATTTCTGAAGGATTTTTTGTTACTTTAAAAAAAAAAATTTTATCATCCTCATAAATTGAGCTTGTCAGTCTCTTTCATATGATATGTTGATGTTTGAGGTAAATAGGATGTCAGTCAGACCAGTGTCTGAACCTGATGGTCAATACAGAAGTTGGTGAAGGCAGATGGAAGTATACTTCTAGTTGTTCTTCAACTGTTTGAATCCAAGTTTCCTCCAAATCTTCTCTAAGGCCACTCTTCCCATGAACAAAGTGATAGTAAAATTAAGTTTGTACCAGTCTCTGTTATAGTATAAATGCTTCTGAAAATTTTTACTTAAGAATTCCTTGTAAAAATCAGCCATTTCCTCTGCATTTAATGTTATTTTTTTACCCGTTTCATCTTTCAATCCTAGACCTCTAGCTTTTAATCTTGAGTGAATAAATTCTTTTTCCTTACTAAACATCTGATTCTGGTTTGCCCAATATTGTTGGTTCCATTCTTGTGTTTTTTGTCTTAATTTCTTAAGCTCATGTGGCTATATCTACATTGGGGACAGTTAATGTTAGGATGGCTTAATTACCTCAGATTATAAGTGATTACACAATAAAGGGAACCCCATCATTTGAATGTATGTTCTCTCAGTCACACCTTTGTCCTGAAATACTCTTCCAAAATGTGTTCCAGTTCATGAAAATTAAACTGCTCAGGTAGTTGTGGGAGGGAAGATAAAAGTGACCTACTGTCAGTCAGACCAGTGTCTGAACCTGATGGTCAATACAGAAGTTGGTGAAGGCAGATGGAGGTATACTTCTAGTTGTTCTTCAACTGTTTGAATCCAAGTTTCCTCCAAATCTTCTCTAAGGCCACTCTTCCCATGAACAAAGTGATAGTAAAATTAAGTTTGTACCAGTCTCTGTTATAGTATAAATGCTTCTGAAAATTTTTACTTAAGAATTCCTTGTAAAAATCAGCCATTTCCTCTGCATTTAATGTTATTTTTTTACCCGTTTCATCTTTCAATCCTAGACCTCTAGCTTTTAATCTTGAGTGAATAAATTCTTTTTCCTTACTAAACATCTGATTCTGGTTTGCCCAATATTGTTGGTTCCATTCTTGTGTTTTTTGTCTTAATTTCTTAAGCTACTATTCCAAAGGATATTCATTTTCAGGGATGTAAAATTTGATTGGTCAAAGGTTTGAATATCTATCTGGGGGTCCAATCCAATCATTGCAAGATTTTCTGGGGGGCAGAATTGTGACACCTGGCTCTGCTTGGAGTCCCCGGGCTCCAGTCCTCCTTCTGGCCCAGGCCGGCGGCCGTGCAAAGCAAAGGCACAGCTGGGTGGACACAGAGGCCTCTGCCGGCAGGCCGCTGCCACCATTTGCGCCCCCCAACTGATCATGGTTTTCAAGTAGATCAATTATTCATAAATTATTCCTCTTGGATCTATTTTCCAGGTCATTTTTCATAAGAGATACATTCATTTTCTCCTTGAGTCTCATAAAGCCATTAGTTTCCATTTGCTCAACTCTACTTTTCAGGGTTTATTTTCCTTCAGTTAGTCTACTTTTCCAGTTAATTTTAGTTTGTGATGAATTATTTTCCTTTTCCAATTGGTTAATTTTTCTTGATGAGTTAATTTCTTTACCAGGTGGTCAGTTTTGCTTTTTTGATGAGTTGATTCTCTTTCCAGTTGATCAACTTTACTTTTTTCCCTCATATTCCTTTTCCAGTTACTTAATTTTACTTTATATGACTTTTATTCCTTTTTCAGGTGACCTTTTTTTTTTACTTTTAAAGGAGGTGATTTTTTTATTTGGCCAATTTAATTTTCAAAAGTAATGTTATTTTCAATTAATTTTTCATAATGTTTCTTAATTCTTTTCTCCATTTTTCTTCTTCCTCTCTTCTTTGGTTTTTGAAAATTCTTTCTGAACTCTTCCAAGAGGTCTTTTTGGATTTGAGACCAATTCAAAAACCCTTTTCAGGCTTCAGATTGAGGTATCTTGTTATTGCTTTCCTCTTCTGAAATGGTATTTTTCTTTTCTCTCTCAGAATAATATGGTTCTCTCTCTCTCTCTCTCTCTCTCTCTCTCTCTCTCTCTCTCTCTCTGTTCATTTTGATAGTTGAGTTCTATTCCCAAGGTAAAGTGAGCACAGTCCCAAGCTTTTTGTGATGCTTCTAGGGATCTGGTCCCTGGTTTATTGTTTGTCTATGGCATTGTCTATGGTGTTTCAGGTGTTAATTGTCTGTTCCTTGCCATAGGGTAGCCCAACCTAGTCTTATCTGTTGACTTAGCATTCCTTTGGCTCAAATTTTGTCTTCCAAATTGAGGTTGGGACTCTTACTGCTGATCTGTTCTATCACTGTTATACATATCCTGGACCTTAACTGCATTGTGGTTAAGAGAATCCTACTGGGGTTTTTTTTCAGATCTGCAGCCTATGCTGGGTAATATGCCTCTTTTACCCACATGATACAGACCTTTATTGAAGTTCATCCACAATATCTTGAATTGAGAAGTTGTTTCACTCTGACATTTTTGTGAGTTCTGTCATGTTGTGTCTCTTTAGAGGCTTCATTTAAAATTATTTCAGGAAAATAAAAAACTCTGTTTCCTAGCTTCACATCACCATCTTTGTTCTGCCTCATGAATATAATCTTTTCATTGTCACCTCTTGCAGTACTCCTTACACTTTCTCACCCCTATTAATCAGAATGTTCTTCATCATTTTTCAGACTTTCCCTTTGACACCATCACTTGGCAGCTTTTCATTCTTGATAAATATATGCATTTATCATTCAATTCATATTATAGGGGCTGCTACTTATAATAAGGTATCTTCCTTCCTCAGGCTCTTTTTGAATCATTATTTTTTCACCTCAGCTACTGTTCTCATACATATTGTTTTTCCTCCAAATTCTTGAACTTCCTAGTACTTTGTTATAGTAAGTCCCTTTGAATTACTCCTCTTTAATCAATAAACATTTGATAAGTACATCCTATGTATTAAACTGCAGATGTAAAATGAGTCAATATATCCAAACTATCCAGAAGTATACAATTCAATAGGAAAAGACAACATGTCAATAAATATATGCAAAGTGAGCTATAAGTAGAATAAATACTAAATAATTAAGAGATGAAACGCATTAAATTTTGAGAGGAATTGGGAAGGACTTCTACTAGGAAATGAAATTTAGTTGGGACTTAAAGGATACTGGGTGGGGGGTGGTAGGAGAAAGGGAGTATTCTAGGCATTGGGGACAGCCAGAGAAAATTCATGAAACCTTATATGGAGAACATTCAACAGACCAGTGTCACTGGATTGAAGACTATATGCTGAAAAGTAAAATGTAAGAAGATTAGAAAGGTATGAATGTTTTGAAAACTAAACAGATCATTATTATCTGATCCTGAAGATAATATGGAGTCACTGCAGCTTATTGAGAAAGGGTGAGGAATAATAGAATATGCACTTTAGGAAAATCACTTCATTAACTCAATGGAGATTGGATTAGAATTATATCACTGACCTTGCTAACTACAAATGTTATACTCCCAAGGTCATGAACTCCTAAATCTTCTAAAAAAGATTATTATCTTTCATCTTTCCATGTTTTCTCATGCCTTTAAACATTTAATGCAGTTCTTTGTTCCCACAGAGACCTTGAATCTTTCTACCACTCCATTCTTTCCCAGTCTTTTATGCATATACTGACTATTCTTCCTCCAAATCCACCTAAGAAACCAGTTCAACTCTATACTACCCTATAATCTCAAATTCCTTGCTCCCTTGTCCAATTATTGACATTGATATTATTTTCTAGACCTTAGCAAAGTTCAACCTTGGATTACTCCCATCATCTGCTTGCTTCGCTTATATTCATGTATTTCTGAACAGAACTAGAAAGAGTCACAAAACTTATCTGATTACAAACTGATTCACCTCAAATTGATGTTATCTCATTTCAGCTGGACCCTCATAAAAGCAAGATAATTTTATTCTGCAACTCTTTCACTGATTCTGTATTTCTCTCATATTTTTTACACATTTGTTCCATCCAAATAAAAGCCTGCTTTGCCTCTGTTATCTTTTAGCTATTATTATATACCTTTCCTTCCCTTTTCTGCTAAAGTGCTCAAAAATTGTCCATTTCCTCTCTTATCCTCTATATATCCAAGACTATGAAGTTTTACCTCAAGAGTCAACTAAACCTATTATATCTAAAGGCTCCAGAGATCTTTTAATTGTCAAATTTTACTGTTCAAGATACTACTGTCCTCTCAGTCATCCAGGTCTGCAACAGTGGTCTCTTCTTCAATTTGTCAAGTTATGCCAAGGATTAGCAACTTTTTGTAACATATACTAATGAATTTTGGAGGATTCCCCAGTTTGCTATCCTAAGTTACTGTGTTAATGCTTTCAATAGAAATGGAAAGGATAAAGAGGGGAAAAGTTTAGAAGATAAGTGGGTTTGAGAGGAAATATAACGTCATCTTTTCTACAAATCAAGTTTAAAGGTACCCATAATTTTAAATCTTTCTTTCCATGTCCCATTGTCCCATTTCCATGGATAATTGCAGTAAAATTTCAGAAAGCTATCTGACAAATGTACAAATACCTTACAATTTCTGTTGAAACTTTATTCATGCCCTGTACTCCAAGACACATTTCTCTTCCCTTGTTTCTGTTTCATTTCTATCTACCCCATTCATTTAATCAGTGACCTCTGTGACACAAATACTTCTCCTCCCTGAATCTTTCCACCACTTCTCATCTCTGCCCCTTTCCTTGAGTTCCCTCCATTCACAATTTATTCTACAGGAAGTCTTTACCAATCTTCCTTTATAATAATGAATTAGAATCAACCCTCTGGCTGCTTATCTCTAATTTATCCTGTAAGTATACACACACATATGCCTATAAAGATCTCTATAGATAACTATAGATCTACATAGATATATAGATCACTATCTATCTATCTGTCTATCTATCTATCTACCTATCTATCTATTATTTGTACATACTTGTTTTGCCCATTAGACCAGGAGATCCTGGTGATCTGTGATAGCATTTTGGCTTTCTTTCTATTGTCAGAACTTTCACAATTTCTGGCATACAGAAGACACTTGATAAGTGCTTGTTGGTTGACTCACTGAATTTTTCTCTAGAAATGATAACCAAATAGTGTGACTATTGGAAAAGATACGACAATCATCTGCATTATGACTTATCTCACTTCTCCTGTGACTCAACAGATCCAAATTCTTCTATTGGTCATCTCTTCCTACTAAAATATAAAAAAAAAAAACAACTCTTTGTCTCTTTATAGATGCATGGAGCTTCAAGTTTAAGGATCACTTTTCCATCCTCCACTTTGAGACTCACAAGAATATTATGCTAGCAATAAAACAGGCTTTATTTTGAAGTGTGAGTGTGCTGGGGGGGAGGAGGGAGGGTATATGAAAGTGAAAGTTCAGAGTTTAGTTGTTTCCTTTAAATATTACAATTTGTTAGATTCAGAAGTGAATTGATAATTCCTAATTCCTAATTAATAATTACCAAATTATTAGTGTAAGGCCTCTTCAATATGTATGAAGGCCATAATTGAGGCAATGACTGGTATATGAACTCACAATTTGGAGTATGCCTTATGTGATTTGGCTGTATTTCTGACATCCCAGGGACTAGCCATCCCTGGGAAAGACAAAACAGGATTGCGAGGAACTGGCTATTCTCCCAATACTGACATTTAATGAAAATAAACCTTATAGCCCCATAATGGCATTTCCTTAAAAAATAACATATTGATTCAATCTATACCTGAAGCCAAAAGGGAATTGGATCCCATTCAACTTAGATGGCTCTGAGCCTTCTTTGTCCTCAAAGGTATAAAAGTTGTAAGCCCCTTCTCCTCGTTGGAATCTCACCCATTGAGGAGACGTCCTGCCTCAGGTATGTGGTCTCCTAATTCGGACCTTGAGGGTCGATGAAAACTGGGATTCCCCGACCTGACATCTTGAGAGTTGGTGCTCCCTGAATTGGTGATGTTTTCTTTATCTTTCTCTTCTATTTTGATTATAGTATCAATAATCCTTTGTCTTTTATGTATTATCTGCTGTATTGTATGCTACTGTAAGCAATCTATTCCTTGTATTGTATAATTAAAATACTTTCATTTTTAACTGAGTGAGAGTGTCATTTGCAGGAAGGAATCTGAACCTCATTAAAATCGCAAAACATAAATTGGCATCACAAACAGGACATTGTTGTGCAAATGCCTCTCTTTAAGAAAAGTACAGAAACCCCTGTCCCTGTCAAAGTACCAGGGTGGGAGGATGCCCCATTCTTTTCTTTAGCAAAAGTTTGGGCACAAAATACAGGATCTTGTGAGGATTGGGGTAGCCAAGTAAGAAATTGCAAGCCACCCCAATTAACAGAATGTTTGTCAAATATTCCTGTGGAAAAAGGGAAAGAGATGACAGGTATATGTAGGAGAGGCTGAGATTTATTAACAGCATATCGTAAAGTATGCCAAGAGCTAGATAGAAAGGAAGAAGAAAAAGTACAGCTGGAGAAAGAAGTAGTTGAGCTGCAAGGGCAAATGTCTATGCTACAGTGTCAGAACTTCATTCTGGCAGATCAGGCCAGGAATTATCAGAATGTTGCAGAAAAAGCAGCGGTGCGAGTGGCGCAATATAAATATAGGAATAAAAGAGGAAAGGTTAATAAAAAGAAGGTTCATTCTGTAATTGTTTCTGCTAATATGGATTGGGATCTTGATAACTGGGATGGTGATATTTGGGATGAAGATGATGAAAGATGGGAGGAAATAATTGAAGGAGATATACCTGATGTAGGAGAAGAAGTAAGACCCATTGTTAGGAGAAGAAATGAGAAAGAGGGAAATAACCCCCCCCCCAAATATACTGAGATCACTGAAGATTATTCACAACAAGAAATAACAGATGTGTTAAGTAGGTTTTCACAGAGGCCAGGTGAATCTGCTATCTCTTAGCTTGTGAGACTGAGTGATAGAGAGGCAGTAGGAGTTTGGTTGGATTCCAAAGATTGTCTTAAGTTTTTAAGTTTGACTTCTAATCCTTTTGTTCAGCAGGCAATAAGAGATCATAGCCAAACTGCTGTAGGACAGCAGGGAGCTGGCACTAATATGCTGGCATTAGTGGCCTCTGGACTAAGTACTCAATATCCTGATACTTCTATGTGGCCAAATCCATCCCGTCCTTGGTACACATTAAAGGACGGGACACAAAGATTAAAAGAGGAAGTTATGAAAACGGCTGTTTTAGTAGGAGAAGCAGATAAGTATACAGACACCCCTGTTATTGCCATACACAGAGCTCCCATAGTGAAAACTGCTCCTCCTGCTTATAAACATCTTATTTTAACCCTGTTGGTAGCCTCAACTGGGGAGTCCCTTGGACAAGTAATTGATAAACTGCCCCAATTAGGAGACCTGGGTAATTTAGAGATAGGAGATCATACACCCAAAGAGTGGGCAAAACCTAAAACAGGGTCCAATAATAGAATGTCTAGGAAGCAAATGTTTACTACACTTTTAGAGGCAGGAGTTAAGAAAGAAGAGATTGATGGAATCACTACTTCAGACATGGTACAATTATATAAAAGAAAAGTGGGAAATAAAGTATCTGCTCTGAATGTTGTTCCTTCAGCCCCACCTGCTCCTTTGTATCTTTCATTAGATCATTTAAAAGGGGAATAAGATTATGGCCAAGCCTTGCATGTCCACATGCTGCAGATGGATTACTGACCTCATGTCCCTTTAAAAATATTTTGGAAGAATGGTTCTGTTACCAAAACCCAAGCTTTGGTGGACACAGGGGAGGAGGCCACCCTAATTTATGGAAATCCTACTAAATTCAGGAATGGAATTCCCATCACTATTTCAGGTTTAGGTGGACATGAGGTTAAAGCCAAACAAGTGTCACTTTCTATGCAAATAGGAACCTTCCCTAGAAAGGAATATAAGGTAGTAATACTGCCTATTCCAGAATATATAATTGGAATTGATATTGTAAAAGGAATGACCCTATATTTACCTGATGGTCAGTATCAATTTGCCGTGAGATCATTCAAGATTGCAGTGACAGTTGGAAAACTATTGATGACTCCAGTATCTGTTCCCTCTCCTACTTCCCTAGTCAGTCAGAAATAATACAGAATACCAAGGGGCACTGAAGAAATTACTGAAACAATTAAAGAATATGTACAGGCTGGGGTATTGGTTCCAACTACTACGGCTTGGAACAATCCTGTATGGCCAGTAAGGAAGTCAGATGGATCATGGAGGATGGCAGTGGATTATAGACAGCTAAATAAAGTTACCCCACCTTTATATGCAGCTGTACCAGATACTATTACTTTGATAGAAGCTGTACAAACACATCCTGGTTCATTGTATGCTGTAATAGATTTAGCAAATGCCCAAATGCCTTTTTTACCATTCCCATTAACCCTGAACAATGGGACCAGTTTGCTTTTACTTGGCAAGGCAGATAATATACTTTTACCAGACTCCCCCAAGGTTACTTACATAGTCCCACTATTTGTTATCATATTGTGGCTGAACATCTAGATGAACTTAAATGGTCTGATGTAAAGATAACTCAATACATTGATGATATTATGATACAAGCTGTTACAATGCAGAGTGTTGAACAGAGATTAACTCAGCTGATAGAACATATGAAAAAGAAAGGTTGGGAGATCAATCCTGATAAAATACAAGGGCCTGCTCAAACTGTAAAATTTTTAGGAATAATCTGGAATAAAGGTCATAGAGAAATACTGCCCAAGGCCCAACAGAAAATATTAGACTTTTCCCCTCCTCGAGATAAGAAAGAGGCACAAAAATTTATAGGATTGTTTGGGTTTTGGAGGAACCATATTCCTCATTTAGGCCAAATTTTACAACCCCTTTATAAAATAACTAGGAAAAAGTATGAATTTGAATGGGGAGAAAAAGAAACCAAGGCTTTTGAAGAAGCTAAGGCAGCGATTCAAACTGCTTTGGATTTGTGGCCTGTGAAAGAGGGGCCAGTGGAATTACAGGTATCTGTTTTAAACGGGCATGCTAATTGGAGTTTATGGCAGAAGCAACAACAAAGAAATGTCCCTTTAGGATTTTGGTCTAGAAAATTACCACCTGCAGGTCAAAATTATACACCTTTTGAACAAGAGTTATTAGCTGCATATTGGACTTTAGTGGAAACAGAACATTTAACATTAAATCATGATGTTATCTTAAGACCTGCAATACCAATCATGGGATGGATTCTAGGGACCCCTGACTCCTATAAAATTGGACATGCCCAGGAGTCTTCTATTATTGAATGGAAATGGTACTTACAAAACAGAGTAAAGACTGGGAGGCAGGGAGTGTCAGCTTTGCATGAAAAAGTATTAGAGTTACCTGCTCAACAAGAAAATATGGAAAAACCCAAATATATGTACAGTCTCCTGTTTCTTAGAATCAGGGGTATGATGCTTTAACTGAGGAACAAAAGAATCATACTTGGTTTACTGATGGTTCTGCCAAATATATCGGTTCTAAGAGATACTAGAAAGCAGTAGCTTATAATCCAAAGGGAAATATTATACTGGAAACTAAGGGAGAGGGTCAAAGTAGCCAATGGGCTGAACTTATGGCGGCACATCAAGCCCTGCAACATGAGGAAGGGGGCCAATGTCATCTGTTCACCAATTCATGGGCAGTAATTAATGGTTTGGTGGTATGGATGCCTATGTGGAAAGAACATAATTGGAAAATAAGGGACAAAGAAGTTTGGGGTAAGAAGCTATGGCAACAAATTTGGGACTGGTGCCAGAAAACTAATGTATCTGTGTTTTATGTATATACGCCTGTGAAAACGGATTCTGTGGAGCGTGAGTATAATGCTCAAGCAGATGAACTGGCTAAGATAGAAGGAAAGGCACTACAAGTAAAATCTACACAGGAAGATGACTTAGTACTGGGAAAATGGATCCACACTATGGCAGGACACCTTGGTGCACTTGCCTCTTACAGGTGGGCATTGGATAGAAGAATTAATTTACCTCTTGACATTTTTAAAGAAATTACCCAAGAATGTTCTCAATGTCAACTCTTCAGTCAGCGCCCTCTTCTGAGGAAGGTGACTGGAGAACTAGCTCAAGGAAATTTGCCTGCTCAAATCTGGCAAATTGACTACATAGGCCCATTACCTGTGAGCCAAGGGTGCCAATATGCCTGTACTTGTGTTGATACCTATTCTGGAATATTAATTGCATGTCCATACAAAAGAGCTACTCAAAAGAATACATGTAAAACTTTGGATATTATTTCATTATATTATGGTACCCCTATGCAAATCCATAGTGATAATGAGACCCACTTTAAAGGAAAAGAAATTGAAACCTATTGTAATTATAATGATATTGAATGGATCTATCATATCCCATATTACCCACAAGCAGCTGGACTAATAGAAAGAATGAATGGTTTACTTAAAGAAAAGTTAAGAAAACTAAGTGATAATAATAGCTTGAGTAAATGGAAGGAAAATCTTTTTGAAGCCCTCAGACAATTAAATAATAGACCACTGGCTGATGGAGAGGGTACTCCTTTATCCCCAATGATGACACCTAATTTACAAATAAGGAGACTGTCAAATATTCCCACCATACAATGGTGGAGATTTCATGTTAATGCCAGGGAACCTTGGAGAGCCTCACTTGGGTCAGCAGGCTATGATCTATATGTAATACATGATGTGGAAATAAAACCTCAAGGCCAATTGTTATGTAATACTGGTGTTGGAGTTAAATTACCCACTGGATATTATGGTCAGCTGTTCTCTAGATCCAGCTTGGCCAATAAGGCACAAGTACATGTACTGGGAGGAATAATAGATAATGATTATAGAGGAGAAATTAAAGTTTGTCTACATAATTCCCATGTATTTGAAACCTACTCCTGTAAAACTGGGGAGAGGATATATGTCAAATGGTTATATTACCACATTTTATTGGACAATGGACAGAGAAAACCCAATCCCCTGATAAGTCTACTAGAGGGGATCAAGGAATTGGAAGCTTGGATGAAATGCAATGGGTACCTGAGAAGGTAATCCCAGGAACTAAAGTATGGATAAAAAGACACCCTACAGACCCTCCTAGGCCAGCGGAAATAATAGCCCAAGGGAATAATAATACTGCCATTGTATGTTATCCTGGAGATTATACTTGGTATTATGTACCTCTAACTCAAATGTTTTTATGAAATTAAGTGTTTTGTAGTTCTTACATGTTGCTGTTGGATTGTCTGGACTTGGACTCCAGGAGCCCGGTTGAGATTCTCCGGGAACAAGATCCAACTGAAGTGGTGGTCTATTGTTCCTTCACAACAGGGAAATTACACCTGCCCTGCACTCACCTTTTATAACATTGCTAATTGGACTATCACTAATGCTACATTTTATCAGACTCCTTCGTCCTATATCCTAAAAGGGCCTTCTTCTGTGAACTTAAGTTTTACTATCTCCTCGTTAGTTAACATTTCATGTTGTGTTACCACTCTTCCCTTCACATCCCCGGCATTGCAGTATAACCAAATAGAGGAAAAATGTCCATATCTGATAGAGCAAGAGTTGGTTAAAAATTGTATTACATGGAATATAAACAATTCTACCCATAATGTGAAAATCTCCCTTAATAACCAGTATTTAATTTGTTCTAATGCTTCTGAAATAACCAATCGCAGTGCCTGGATACAATATCTATTATTATTATCTGAAACACCACCCACCAATCATCATCTATTGTTCGTGTCCCAAAATCATGTGTTTAATACCTCTATCTCTCAGCATAAAATTGTACTTCATTATAAGGTGTCCTTTCCACCTCTATTGCCCTGTAATAGATTTAAAAGAGCTTGGTATGATACCCTACTTGGTGGAGCTGGAACAGGTTTGGGTATAGTAAATTCTATCGATCTTGAGACCTTGGCCAGCAGACTGAGCAGTGCTGGGCAGGATGTATCTCAAGCTTTAACAGTTAATGCTAATTGGTTGCCCTCAATGATCCTGCAGCACCAAAATACATTAAGATATCAAGGCCAATTTTTGCAAGTGTTTAATGACAGTGTTTTAGCCAATTTTAAGTTCGATGATAATGTCACTAGATTGTTTAACTGGACCAAATGTTCTTTGCAAAACATGTACACTTTAATACAAAAAGAGAATGCTCAGAGGTTGTTACAAGAAGGAGATACCCATATTTGGGACAGTGTACTCCCTAGAATGGTTAAATATTGGAAACAAAACAAACCTGAACAAGCTCAATGTACTCCCCTTTGGTGTAGTGGGACTATAGTATATTATCAAGTTCATATGTAGAAATTATGTGTCAATTCCATGTGATTCCTCTTGCGCTACATGATCATTTTGTTTTGCCACATGTATACAGCAACTATGTAGATCGAGACAATGTAACTCATACTTTACAGGACTGTATTTTTACTAACCAAGACATTGTGTGTGGGATGATGACCCAGCAGATGGAGCCCTGCCTTCTCTCACACTCCTCTAACCTATGTGACTTAACTGTATATCCTCTTTCTAACTTTTCAATGTTATATGAAGTATCTTCCCAATACATTTGTTTAATCTCTAATAATAGTACTGATTTAGCCTCTGTCTCACAGAAACCTCCCTTTTCTGGATGTCTTACTAATGTTTCTCTCTTACATTGGCAGGGTGATGATTTTTACTTTTCCCCTGATACAGATGTTGTTAAGAGTTTGACTTGGGTACCCAAATTGTTACCTCTTCCTTATACTTCTGTATCTTTACAACCCTTAATTGCTATTCTTGATCAACCACATGTCTTGAAGAAACTATTAGTCCAACCAGTGCGCTTTGAATGAACATCAAATACAGACTCATATAGTTTCAGGATGTGTAATTGAGGCCCCTCATTTAGTAACTTCTGATACTAATCATCATTGGTATGATTTCTTGTTTAAATCGCCAACTGCTACCAAATATTTTTAACAGCTTAACTATGCCTATATTACTATTATTGGTTTTCTTATTATTATGCATTTGTAATTATTATATGTATACCAGAATGAAACAAATTTTTAATCAATTTACTCCTGTAGTGCCATCTTCATACATTTCTCGAGGCCTTAAGGCCAAGTGAATTGATAATTACAAATTCCTAATTAATAATTACCAAATTGTTAGTGTAAGGCCTCTTCAATATGTATGAAGGCCATAATTGAGGCAATGACCGGTATATGAACTCACCATTTGGAGTATGCCTTATGTGATTTGGCTGTATTTCTGACATCCGAGGGACTAGCCATCCCTGGGAAAGACAAAACAGGATTGGGAGGAATTGGCTATTCTCCCAATACTGATATTTAATGAAAATAAACCTTACAGCCCCATAATGGCATTTCCTTAAAAAATAACATATTGATTTAATCTATACCTGAAGCCAAAAGGGAATTGGATCCCATTCAACTTAGATGGCTCTGAGCCTTCTTTGTCCTCAAAGATATAAAAGTTGTAAGCCCCTTCTCCTCATTGGAATCTCACCCATGGAGGAGACATCCTGCCTGGGGTATGTGGTCTCCTAATTCGGACCTCAAGGGTCGATGAAAACTGGGATTCCCTGACCTGACATCTCAAGAGTGCTCCCCGAATTGGTGATGTTTTCTTTATCTTTCTCTTCTATTTTGATTATAGTATCAATAATCCTTTGTCTTTTATGTATTATCTGCTGTATTGGATGGTACTGTAAGCAATCTATTCCTTGTATTGTATAATTAAAATACTCATTTTTAACTGAGTGAGAACATCATTTGCAGGAACAAATCTGAACCTCATTAAAATCACAAAACAAGAAGGAAGACTAGAATTCACATCCTTGGACATGAAGTTCACTAGTCTAATGATCTGGTCTCTCTATTTCTTCTCTAGGCATTTTCAGAATGAAACATTGAATTAGTTCTTTGACATTCTCCAGAATTCATCTTTATTATTACTTAGGTCCAGTTTCTATTTATCACTACCTGCTTAAACAAAAGTCTATTTATGAAATAGCTACTGAAATTTTCTAAATTTTGTATGCTTTTTAAAAACCTTTAGATAAAATATAAAAGATGATCTGCAGTCAATATTGCATAATTTTGTGAAATAAAGTAATTTTAGTAAATATTTTATCAATTCTTAGGGTACCTTAGAAATTAGTTTCAGTTTTAGAAGCTAAAAACTAATAAATATACTTTGATGTTTTCCCCTAGGCCTACAAGATAATGGTTCTTCTGTGTGAACTACAAAAAGACTCATAATTTTCAGAATACCTTTAAAAAAATCTTCCAAAGATCACTGTTGTTACCAATAGAAGTAGGTAAAGTAAACATGTATCAGTTGTTTGAACAATATCTACTTGAGGAACAAGTCAATTTTTTTCATGGCAAAATTCTAATTACAGATTAGTAATTAATTCTGGAAAAGCAGCAGGGTTTACTGACCTTGGAGGAAAGACCTTGATTCAAGGACTGCCTCTGACAAATATTTTTGAATTACCACAGACAATTCACTTGACCTCATAGTGTGCCAGACAGCTCTCAACACATAAGTTCTTAATTTTTTATTTATTTTATGAATTCAGTGGACAGCTGGTAGCATAGTGGATAGAGTCCTGGGCCTGCAATCAAGAAAATATGAGACTATTAGCTGTAGCTTTCAGATATTAGCAATTCAGTAAATTTCCCTTAGTAAATCAATTAACTGTAACATTTTTCTTCAGTTACAAGTTGGGAATAATTACCTTGTGGGTTTTTTGTGAAGATAAATGGATATATTTGTAAAAAGTGTTTATCAAAATCCTTGGTAAATAGAAATGTTTATTCCCTTCCCCATGTACCCTTTTGGGGAAAAGATGAAGCCAAAGGACTCTTTCCAGGAATAGTATTACATTAAATGCATAAAAATGCAAAGGAAATAAATTATTTTGGAATCTAACAATGAATATTATTTATATATGTATATTTATATAAACACACATACATATTGTTCACAATCTCCATGTTAAGAACTATTGGCCTAGATTGTTTTCTATTGGGGGAAGGAGAGGGAAGGGAGAGAGGGAGAAAAATGTAAAATTCCAAATTTTGCCAAAAAATGTTTGTCTTTCCCAGGGATGGCTAGTCCCTGGGATGTCAGAAATACAGACAAATCACATAAGGCATACTCCAAATGGTGAGTTCATATACTGGTCATTGCCTCAATTACGGCCTTCATACATATTGAAGAGGCCTTACACTAATCATAGATATAGACTTTTGTTGGGAACCATTGTGTATGGGAGCATTATAAATTATCATCCCCTGGTACCTTTGAGTGTCAGAACCTTGTTTTTGTACTGTGTCATGGGAGTGGGAGTGGATTAAGGTCTGGGAAGGATATTTAAGAATTTTTATTCTGGTGAATAAATTGAGCACTTGGAGATCTTGATGGATCTCCTTTGTAATCCTTGTCTCCCACCCCTCCATCGCTTGCCTGGGGAAGATTGAGGGAGTCCAGAACTGGGACTCAACATAAGAGTGCAATAGAGGGACTCAACATAAGAGTTCAGGAAAAGGGACTCAACATATGACATCCAACAGTGACTATATAAATGGCACAAAGGTGTGTGATACAAGTAAAGTCCAGAAGAAGACCATAGCAGATACAAGCAAGAGAACCAGGTGACATCCCAGAGCAGAGGACTCTGGAGAACATAGAAAATTTACCATGGGGCTAATGTTAAGAAAGTTGGAACAAGGAAGTGTGGAGGAAAGTGAAGGTAAAGTGAAAGTGCATTTGCCTCCATGGTCTGAGGAAGAAGAAATAAAGAAGTGTTATCAAGAAAAGTCTAGGATCATCCCTACAGCACCTAGGGAAGAGATTTCAGTAATGCAAAAGGCCATTGAAAAAGCATAACATCAGGGGGACAGTTTGATGTATCTAGGAGCTGAGTTTCAGTCATATCCTGTAATTGAGGAGCCAGATTCTTTTAATCCAGGAAACTTTAGACAAATGCTTGAGTCATTAGATATAAAAGCAGTCAGAGATTTAAAGAAGGCAGTGGGGGAATACAGAGCAAGATCACCTTTTGTCCAGCTACAATCAGATACTCTCGCATGCTCCATATTAGCACCTAATGATTGGAAGCAGATAGTTAAAGCATGTTTGTCACCTGGATAATCTGTTTTTTGGATGATGGAGCTTATAGAACAATGTAGACAGATGGCTTTGAGGCATGCACAAGGTTCCAATACCACCACATAGTATGAACAGTTAAGTGGCACAGGTCAATTTTTCAACAATGCAGACCAACTATATTATGGGTTAGAGACGTATGAAAAAATTGCTACCAGTGTAAAGAATGCATAGGGACATATTCCAACATAAAATGATAAGAAGGAACCATTTTCACTGATTAGACAAAGGAATGATGAGGCTTTTGTAGATTTCTTTGCCTGGTTACAGGAGGCAATAGGAAGAACTTTAGGAAATGTAGCAGGAATAGATGTATTAATAAAACAATTAGCATGGGCTAATGCAAATGCTGATTGTCAGAAAGCAATGACTGGCTTTAGAAGGTATGCCACCATTGAGGAAATGGTTCAAAGATGTGACAGAGTAAGGTCTCAGGTGTATCATACAGAATTAATGACAGAGGCATTTGCTAATATGCACATTGGAAATAAAGAGAAATGGACTATCTTTGTTTGTGGAAAACCTGGACATCTAAAGATTGTTGGAGTCCCCAAGGAGCTAAACCCAGAAAGGGCAGGGCACATCATGCTAAAATTCCAAGACCAAAGTGTGCAAAGGCAGGACATGGGACATCAGAAGGTAGACAAGGAAATTTAAATGGAAAAAGGGACCCTCCCCCTGGGGCCTCTCAAAAACAATCATGGGGTATGACAGTTTAAGTCCAGCAAGAGATGGAATGGAAAAACCAGTATGCAGCTTTGGCAGCAAGCAGAACCATATCAAATTATTGATGGTCAAAAGTGCTGAGAAATTTAGGGTATCTCCCCATGTTTCTATTGAAATACCTATTCATCCTTTACAATTAATGGATGAGGATTTTGCAATCATTTTGGCTCCACTTAATCCAGATTATACTCACATTATACCTTTAGTAAAGCACATGAGTAGGGAAATTTTCTCTATTGCAATAATAAATACTACTAATGATGATAGCTACATAAATGAGAACCAATGCATAGCTCAGTTATGTGTTTTTTCAAGATCTGATATAAATAGGAAGGAAAGTGAGTTGAAAAGGGTGTCAAACCAGAGAAACTACAATGAAATTATGTTTAAACTGCTATTTCATAAGAAAAAAAAAACTCTTCTTTTTCATCCAAGTAGAATGAATTACTTTCCTAGGCTTGATTGACACTGGGGCAGATTAGGCTATGTTCCCCACACAAAGCTGGCCGCACATTTGGCCTAAGCAGGTTGCTGATACTAACCTAGTAGGCATTGGAGGTAGACAGGAAACAGAAATTTCTTGTCAACCCTTGCAATGGAGAAAAGAAGATAAAGCAGGTTCTGTCACTCCTTTCATACTTGAAGGACTCCCTACAATATTATGGGGAAGAGATATATCAATTAGGCTAGAATTAGCATAGATTCTCTGACTGAGGTTGCTGTTGAGTTGGGAAGTGGAGTCTCCAAGGTAGTGTTGCAGGAGGACTGAACTTCCTCAAGCAGCAGTCCCCCCAGCGTCTGCCCCATAGCCACCAAAAGTCATAAGAAGTCTACATTGAGGAATCAGAGGAAGTGGAATCTCTGAGGCAGTGCCTCAGGGGATGAAGTTTCTTGCTTAGCAGGAGTCTGTACCAGCACAATGAACTGGATGCAGAAGACCTACTTGCTGCTGCTCCTTTTGGCCATGGCTGCCTGCCTGATTGTGCTATGCTCATTAAGCATCATCCAAACCCCTAAACCTAAAGGCAACTTTAGAGACTTCTCATCTTTGCCGAATTCCCTGACACAGACTTTGATGTAGACCCAGATAATGAATTGGACTCCAGAATTCACAAGTTTCACTTGACAGCCTACAACTCACTGCAACTTGGCCATTGCTGGGCCAGCAGAGAGCTGTGAATGGAACACTGGCTTTGCTTCCTGTGTTGAGAGAAAAAGTGTCACTTGCTGTTGGACAGTTTGTTATGGTGATGGCTACTGTTCACAAGGTACTGAAACTCCAAGTTATACTGGTATTAACGCCTAAGGTGATTTCAAATACTTTCTCATTCTCTGCCCTTCCTACCCTCTGCAGAGGGAGGGGGTAGGGAGAAGGGAAATCATCCTTTGTTCTTTTCAGCTAACAATTCAAAGTTCACAAAGTTAGAATGCTACTGTACAAAAAACAGCTATCTTGTAGAGTCCCTTTTTTGGAACTTCAAAACTCAAGTTTATGTTTCAAATGGAATGTAGGCTTTGCTACAAGAACAAGACCCCTCCCAAAACTTATTTTAGATATCAAGGAGCTCCCATGCCTTCTTCCTGGTTTGGGGAGGAGGAGAGAGTTGAGCAATGACTATGGTTTTTTTGGTTTTGTTTTGTTTTTTCGTTTTTGCTAGGCAATGGGATTAAGTGGCTTGCCCAAGGCCACACAGCTAGGTAATTATTAAATGTCTGAGACTGGATTTGAACCCAGGTACTCCTGACTCCAAGGCCGGTGCTATATCCACTGAGCCACCTAGCCGCCCCAATGACTATGTTTTTCAATAGCTTGTGAAGCTTCACAGTTAAATTAGTTAGGAAAAAAGGGGAAGAAGATTTTTTTCTGGGATTGGGAAATTTGGATTTTGTCTTATGAAGTCTGTGTCTATGATATATTTCTGTAGACCGGTCTTGATTGATCATGTGTGTGTATGTGTGCATTTGAACATCTCTAGGGAATTTTATATCTCTCTACTGGCTTGGAGAGGTGGGAAAATGTTTCTATATTCTGAGATCTGGTATTGGCCAGAGTATCAATCTCAACTTGGTAAATGTGATACAAGAGAGTTGTTTCTGTGTTTGCGTTTGTGTCTAAACTCGTGTGTGTGTGTGTGTGTGTGTGTGTGTGTAATTCAGATGCGAAATAGTTATATGTTACCTGAGTTAAAATTTACTCCTTTTAGTTTGGGTTTTGAATTTGATTGCTTTGAAACATTTTTTTTGTTGACAAAAGAAAAAACTAATCTTTTTCAGTTTGTAAGTTGGGGATAAAATATATTTCAAGAAATTTGGGAATATTGGTTATGTTAAATTGACATTTGTGTATACTATTTTTGAATTTTTGTTAATAACTTATGTGACATTTATTATGCAATAATTTTGTTTCAAAACTTAGAAGGGGGATATGTTGGGAACTATTGCTTATGGTAGTATTGTAAATTATCATCACCTGGTGCCTTTGGGCATCAGAACCTTGTTTTGCTAAGTGCCATGGGAGTGGGAGTGGATTAGGGTCTGGGAAAGATATTTAAGCACCTTTATTCTGGTGAATAAAGGGAGCACTTGGAGATCCTGATGGAGTACTTGTCTCCTTTGTAATCTTTGTTTCCCGCCCCTGCATTACTTGCCTGGGGAAGACTGAGGGAGTCCACAACTGGGACTCAACATGAGAGTCTAGGAAAAGGGACTCTACAGACTTTCATCTCAAAAAACAAAAAAAAATCACAAAAATTGATTGTTTCCTATTTGATATTCCATTCTACTATACAGTGCAAATCAGTGCTGAACTTGAAACCAAAAGAACATGGATATGATCCTTCATTTATCAGGTATTTATTTAATTTCTATTAAGCATCTCCTTTAACTTTCATAAGAATTGTTTTTTTTTCCTATTTTTAAAGTGGGAATAAGAATTACTCATAATCAAAACCTCCATTCCATTCATACCCTTTACTTCAAGACTTTATCACCATTCACCTGGACTACTGCAGTAGCCTCCTAGCAATACATTTGGTATTTCATAGGATTATTCAAATGAGAAAATAGAAGTAAATTTATTTTCAACCTTAAAAGTGCTTATATAAATGTCAGGTTCCATTGTATCTCCTATGTAGCCAGTTCTAAAAGAAAAAAGAAACTTGTTTTCTGAACTACTGCACTTTATTATATATTGAGAGAATTTTCAGTGTTAAGTCTTTCATGGTCAGATTACATTCTCTTTTGGCCATATATATAATCTCATAACATTTTGGACTAGTGCATTTTAGAGGACAGGAAAGAATAGGAGAGAGGCGAAATAAAATATTGGATTTTCTTTCAAAGAATAAAACTACAAGAGAAAAATTAATCCCGAACTTCATTCAATAAGGTAAACAAGAATGCTGCTAAGGTATAGATTGGGACTCTACAAGATAGCTGTTTTTTGTACAGTAGCATTCTAACTGTAATTGTGTGAACTGTGAATTGTTAGCTGAAAAGAACAAAGAAGCAAATGGATGATGGATCAAAGGTTTTTAAGCTTTCTATGTTCTTAATGTTTCATACAATATTCAATACATTTTATGGTTTTTCATTCTCAGTGGTAACTGGTATCTGCAAAGAAAACTATTTTTTATTTTCAAAGTTCCATTCAGGAACTCAACATTTGAATCATATTAGCTAATACTTCACTTCATAAATATGGTGGTCATGTGTTTCCTCTCACTTCCTTCTCAAGTTTTCTCTCTCTCTGGCTTCAGATATCTTCCTATATTCAAAGTTACAAGTCTTAATTGCCAAATCTGGTGAATTTATTTTCACAGCCATCATCCTTCTTGACCTCCCTGGTATATTTGATTCTGTTGGACTTTCTGTCTTCCAAGATACCTTCTCTTCTATGGATTTCTGTGATAATTCTCTTTCCTAGTTCACCTCAGAACTATTCAACTTTGACTTCTGCTGACTCAAAATATTTTACCTCATAACTATGGTTGCTCCTTGAGGCTCTGTCTAGTTTCTCTTTCCCACACTTTGGCTTTTCTCTCCAGATTTTGTACTTGATGACCTCATCAGTTCACCTGAGCTTAATTATATCTCCAGGCATATGACTCATAAGCTGTCCAGTCTCACTTCTATGACCTTCAATTTGGAAGCACTAATCATCTAACAGATGGAACAGCCAGGGTCATTTCAAAGTCAAGAGGTCTAAAACAGAATCATCATCCAAAAAAACATTTCCTTTTCAAAGATTATTGTAATGGTCTCCTAATTGATATCCTTGCCTCTAATATCTCTCCATTCCAATCCATGATCCTCACAGCTGCCAAAGTGACTTTCCTTAAGCTGACATCTGATCATATCATTCATCTGTGCAATAAAATCCAATTGCTCCTATTTTTCTCTAGAAAAAATGTAAAAATCTCTGTTTTTTTAGTATTAATCAACTTGACCCCTATATATCAATCTGCATTACCCTTTTTGTATTCATTCCACAATCACCCATCACATACCATTTTCCATCTCTATGTCTTTGTATTTGCTGTTCCAAAATAATCTCTGACTTCCCCTCTCCCCCCAAAATTCCCATACCTCTGCCCATAAAAGGCCTTATTTGTATCAGTTGTAGTTTAATCATCATCATCTATGTGAAATCTTTCTTGTTCCCATCAATTGCTAGTGAGTTTTATCTCTAGATACCTTTGACTTTAATGATGTTGAATTTACTCTGAATATGTTTATAGGTTTGTTCAGCATATAATCATATTTCCACATACTGTATTCTCTGATAGCAAGTTCCTTGTGAGTAGTAATTGTCTCAGTATTTGTATTTATATATTCAGAACAGAACTGCTATTTAATAAGTTTGTTGATTGATAATTGATTGATTTAAAATATATAGCTTTTCAGTCAGTAGTAGCATTTTACTTTTGATTTTGATTTTAAATTTTAGATCATTTTTAAAACAACTCAAAAACAGTTAATGCTTTCTGATCACTCAAGGTGATATGAGTGTTTCTGGGATTTATATCATATTTTAAAAGATGGTATTATATGGAAATAACTGCCAACACAAGGAAAACCATTTTTAAAAAAAAATTATGGCCTTACATTCTATTATCAAGAAAGTTTTTATTGAATGCTTTCACTCTACAAGATTTTTTGCCATCTAAACAGAAAAATGATCTTTTATGTGACAATAATGTACTCTACACTTGGTGTAGGATTTGAAAAAAGTGATCTTTTAAAATAAAAAAATAATTCCATCACAATAAAAAAAAACATTCTCCTATATTTCATCCCCACCTTGTAGATGTCTTCATTTATTGAATAATTTTTTGAAAAAATAAACTATTCCAAAGGGATTGTACATTAATATGCTATTGTAAAGATTCTGAGCAAAACACTATCTAGAAAAGCAGAAAATCCAATTCACTAATTAATTGTATTAAAAAATCTTGATATTCCAGTTACATGATAGAATCTCAGAATTTGTTTGCCATGCTTGGCTATATTCCTGAATAGGCAATAAGAATTGTCAAGTGATGATTAGCAGACATATCTAAAAATAAATAGTGGAGATTTTCTTACATTTCACTATTCACTTTGGCAGACTCCAGGACTCAGGGAAAGCAAAGGAAATTGGTTTATGTGGGGGCAAATATTATAATATTCATTTTTCAAAATACAAATGATGTATTTAAAACGTTTTAGATGGTCAAATAAAGCTGCCTTCTATTTCATCAAAGCAAAAATACCATATTCTTGGAATAATATGAGATATTATTGAGGCCATGGAGTCACTGAGACTAAGGCCTAACTTTTCTTTTAATTTGATTTATTTAGGTACATGGGATTAAATGACTTGCCCAAGGTCACACAGCTAGACATTTATTAAATATCTTAGGCCAGATTTGAACTCAAGTCCTCCTGACTCCAGGACCAGTGCTATATCCACTGTTCCACCTAGTTGCCCCTAAAAAGCCTCATTTTTCAAGAACATATTTTCTTCTTACTCTTAGAAGAGAAACTTAATGAAAGTGAGATTTCTGTTTCACTTGTTGATCACAGATTAAAGCTCAGAGGATCCAGGTCCTATCAAAGCTCCATTCTGTCAATCAGAAAGCAGAAGTACACCTAGAAAAACTTTATGGTGTCATACATTTCAAAAAAATCAATATTTTAAATTTTCTGTCATACTCTGGGAAAGATAAAGATGCTTAGGTTCATTGGGTTGTACTGATGACAAGGGAACACTGCATTATATTAAACCAAATCCTGGTTCTCTCCTGTGGATACCATATTTCTTGGTAACCTTCTCTCTTGCTGTATTCTTGAAAACTCATTCTCTGATCCATAGAGTTAAACATGGTATTTACTCCCCATTGCTACATTCTAAACTTTTTTTTTAAATCACTCTTTCTAAGTTACACAATCTATCCATTTGATAGTGTTGGTGCTGGTGATACAAAGACAATAGTGAAAATAGGTCCTGTTCTAGGAAATTTTGCACTCTAATGATAAGAAAAATTATTTCATAAAAAAGGAATATATATATATATATATATATATATTTACAAAGTGACTAACGGTGGAAAACAATATCAGTTTGGCGGTATCAAGATGGACTTCCTGTAAAATGTAATTGAGCTAAGCTTTATGCAGGAAATTAAGATTTCTTAAGAAGCAGAAGGGAGAAAGGAGTGAATGTTCTGTAGAGAGAAGATTAAATAGGAGAGATTGATTAATTGATAAACTATGAAAGGAAAACAATGCTCATGGAAATGTATTTTAATAGGAGTATGACATCTGCCCAGAATAAATTACAGAATATCTAGACCTGCTCCCAGTTTCTTCTCCATGGTACTTCTTTTTCACAACATCATGTTTCTCTTGGTAGTTATTATTGTTTACCCTTTATTTCTGAAAAGGGCTAATGACCTTATGGGAATTTGAGGCAGAGTTGCCAAAGTCATAAGACTCACTCTTTCTTCCAAGATCATGAAAATCCACTGGCAATACAATTTATTATGGCCCAGGATGTAGTGGATGATCTTGGCATCCTCCATGTATAACCAAAGTCTCATTCCACATCACTTGTTTGATCTATCTTCATGGCTATTGAAACACATTATTCTTATCCACCTATTCTTTGAAGGAAAGTCTTGACTTTCTTTTTTCTCCTTTTTCACTGATGGGTTGGAGATCTGTTGGATATCCTCAAACTAATTTACCCCATTCACCAAGACAGTTGTACTAGGCAGTGGATTCTCTTTATACTACAGTTTCTTGGAACTATAGGTGAGAGTTAGGTGACAGGTGGATGTGCACCTCTGAAAAGAGCTTGACAGACCCTCAATGCAGAGGGGCTAGTTTTCCCTTAACACCTTATTAACCTATCCTGAAAGCAGTTCCATAGTGTTCAACTGGTGGAGAGATGCCATTCTATCTATAATCTCCTTCCCCTTAGAAATTTCTTTGTAGTCTATATATGTCTGTATGTTTTATTCTCTTTAGTGTCTGTGTATTTAAATTGTGTGTGCATGACTGTAGATAGTTTGCCATTTTATATTCACTTTCTCCCTGACCATTCTCATTCTTTTGGTTTGAGAGCTTAATTTCTTCATATTACAATTGAAACTTTTATAATTGTGTTCTCTCTCTTAAATAATGTTAAATTGTCATTATTATATTTCTTTTTTCACTTGACTGGTTGATTCAGAATGATGCAATCCTAGTCTCCATACACACTCTGAAACCTCCATCCCATTATCTTGTTATATTCCAAATTTCTTTGATTTTGTATTATTAATATTCCCTCTTTAATTGCTGTTATTTTAGCTATTGTTTATTATGTTAAAAAAATCTTTCCCTTTTTCTGGATTAGTTGAGAGGGTGTTTCAAAATCTTTCCCTCAGAGATATTGGCAACTATTATCTTAGTTTTATTTAAATTTTTGCAGTATATCTTTTTCTAATTATATTTCTTCTGAGATAAGTAACAGTCTGAAAATAGTTTCTAGATAATAAACCTCAGAATGTTTAAATACCCATGGAGAGTGAGTGTTTCCTAGAGACAGCAATTGACTGGTTAACAACTAATTGGTTAACAATTGACTGTTTAGCAACTGATTGGTTAACATTAATGAGAAAATAAATATAATGAGAGGTGGGCTTGTTTTAATGAGAGATAGCTGAATCTGATAATGTGGTTCTTGGACAAAGAGATTCATTGCCCTTTGGGTAATCTAATCAAAGGACTCCATCTCCATTCAGACCACTTATGTAGTAGTATAATAGGCTGGAATTTACTTAGATTAGATTCTCTATAGCTCTTAATCACAAATAAGCTTTCTTTCTTTTAAAGGCTTCCTTGACCTAATCTCTAAATGAGGAAAGGAAAAAACCCAGAATCCTCCTTATATTAATTGGTTATTAATATTTATTTTTCTCACTTTTTAATCCTTCCCCCTTCATTTTCATTCTGAATATTCTTCTCTTTCCAAGATATTCTAGAATTAAATTTTCTTCTCAAGGATTTTGCTTCTATTTTCCTCTTTCATTATATTATGATCTTTATACACAATGATATACTGAATACATTCTCACACTTTTGACTTAACTATCTTTTCATATAATTATAACTCTCATCCAGGTCTAGTCTTTTTTAATGGCATTATTTTTCTAGTATTTTTTTTTGATGAGCCTTATTCTTAGTAATTTTAGTTCATAAAATAACTGTGGTAGACACAGTGCTATGCAACAAGTTTTGAGACCTAGAAATTTTATGAGATACTTTGTTTTGTTTTTCCCATTTACCTAGTCTTTTCATTTGGAGGTCAATAATTTCTACTATTGGTCTTTGGGAACCCTTTGGGTTCCATGTTTCTGAGGCAGATATTCCTGGGAAATAAGAGACTTCCAGTCATGTGAATTAATAGAGGATGCTCTCCTCAAAGTGACCTTTGCCCTTGATAAAAAAATTTGATAAAAAATTCAATTCTATTTCTAGACCATTTTCTTTCTATGTAATTCCTCATGATTCTCTTTATCCCTGCTAGGTTCCCAAGACAGTACATGAAATATAAAAAAAAATCTTGTTCCCCCTCTAATCTTCAAAGTAATTCATGGATTTCATCTCTTTATCCTTCCAATCCAACTTTTCCTTCTTTCCAATTTAGAGGCTTTCCTTTAAAACACGAGCTCTCAAACCATCTTTTTAATGAGCCCCATTATTAGTAAAACCTATGGACTCTTCAGAATAATGTTTAAAATGCATAAGTTAAAAAATTAAATTACAAAGGAAATCAATTATAGCTATTAACAGTTATGAATTCAAAGTGAGTTCATAGAAGCCAAATTAAGAATCCTACTCTAATCTATCCCTCAAAAATATTAGTGTTTTTAAAAGAATGCTATTTCCATTCAAAAAATTATTAAATTATTTTCATTCTCTCTTTCCTATTTCTTTAGCTTCCTTAGATCTCTTTTTCCTCAGATTCTTTTGCTCATAAATATTGTTTTCTTGATCTTCATGCCATGAAAAAGATTACTTGCTTGTTTTATACATTTTATTGAAACCATTTATCCTTTATGATACAGTATCAGATGAAAGGCCAGAGCCCATTGTCTGATGGGTATAGTAGAAGAAAAATTGGTAAGAACTAAATGATTTAGTGACAGAATAGATGAAGTGTTTTGTAATCCATTGATCTAACTAAGGATTGTAACTAGCAACAGCCTATCAATTCAATTGATATAATCAATTATGTCTCCTTTTAATGGGGCAGCTAGGTGGTGTAGTGGATAAAGCACCTGTCCTGGAGTCAAGAGTACCTGGGTTAAAATTCGACCTCAGACACTTAATAATTACCTAGCCATGTGGCCTGGGGCAAGCCAATTAACCCCATTGCCTTGAAAAAAATCTAAAAAAAATTATGTCTCCTTTTTTGGGTGACTAGAATGAAAAGGACCCTGCCCAGCACCATTAACAAGAAAAAAAGTTGACCTGAGAATCTAGAGGAATGATGATGTTGGATTCTGTCACACTTATAAGACCATTGTGCATCAGAAGGCAAAAAAAAGAAGGGGTGGACAGGTAGGCAAGTTGGCAGAAAAGAAGAGAAAATTTCCATAAGGTTTCTCTGGGCTTCAGATAGATTCTGAGCATCCTAGTGCAAGGAGTTACAGTATAATGAATATGGATCCACAGACTATCCCTGAATCTTTGAAAATAATCACCCATTTAGAGACTCAACCCACAAACTTACTAGTGACAGACTGTGGAAGTAGTTCAGAAGGGAGTTCTACATGTATACATAGAAAATTATCCTCCGAAAGCTTCTTGAAAGCATGTTCTGTCTTTGATTTTCATGCTTTATTTAAACCCAACCTCAAGCACAGTGTGTGGTAACATAATAGGAGTTTAATACATGTTTTCAGAATGACTGATTGACTGATAAAGCATATTGGAAGTATTGAGAAGACTTATTTGAAAATCAAGAAACACTTCAATCAATATTACTTCCTAAAAGAAGAGCAAAACAAATGTCTAAGATATGATATAATATCAGGGTCTCATAGAGAAAAAATTACCTTCAAATCTCAAGAAGGTAGACTTGTTCAGTCTTGAATCTAAGTATCTTTTAAATTACTTGTTCAGAAATAGTAAGATGAATCTGAAGATACAAATCACTTGGAATCAATCACCTTACATCTTTTTTCCACCTTGTCAATAATAAAACAGAAAACTTTTGGGTCACATCTATCTGTTTTATTTCTCTTGACTTCAAGAGAAAAGCACATTTATTTTGTTTATATATGTGCTCTTTCTCTCCTTTTACACCTTTTTTGCGCTGCCTTATTAGGAGATTTAAGTCCAAATCACTTTCTATTAAAGTAAATTTAATAATCCCCAAGAGGCATCAATTGTATTCTCCTTCCAGAAATAATTTTGTTCTTTATATTTTTATATTTTAAATTATTCTTTATATATATAGTCATTATATTGTACAACTATTTTCTTTATTGAAATTTTTAAATCAATTTTATTTTTCGTGAGCTGTGAATTTTCTTTGATAATCCATATAATTTCTCCTTCTTATTAAAAATTTTTCTTTCTTTCATGGTCCATCAAAATTGCATGTTCACTTAGAGAAATTCATCCTTTCAGGTACTTTAGAGAATACCTTTCACAAAATTGCTTGCTAAAAGAATTCTAGGGTTCTATAGCCTTAGTAATAAGAGTATTAGTCACATAATTGATGAAGAAAATTTCATAGTCTATTTAACAGGTAAGATATTTATGTTACAGTTCATAGATAATGTACTTTCTCAGTTGTTTGGAAAAATAATCAAAGTCAGATGGATATTTAAAAGAGAAAATCTGCCTTACAGTGAAGTGTAGAAAGAAGAATAGTGTAATTCAAATTTTTAAAAAATTGACCTTATATCTTGACTTACTCTATTGTCACAAAAAATCCTCAATTTATTAAGCATAATAGACAACCAAGACTTGAGATTGATATAGATACAACCTCCACAACCATATATTCTCAAATTTCAGCTACAACCCAATAATTTTCAGAATTTCTCTAAGTCTTAATTTCTTTATTAGCAAAGAGAGATAATGACATTTGCACTATCTAGCATTACAGAACTGTTGTAAGGAAGAAAAAAGATAAGAGATGTGAAAGCAATCAGTAACTCAATAAACTACTGTGTTTTAGGCATTGTGCTAAAGTGTTGGGGATTTGAAAAAAGGAAAAGAAACAATAGAGTTCAAGATCTAAAATATTTTGTAAAATGAATAAATAGATTCACAAATATAAGGATCTGAGACCAGCGATTTTCATTCTTTGTGTCTGAATTCTCAGCATCTGGAAAAATAAAAGGCACATAGAAAGTATTAGATAAATTATTAATATGGGGAAATATATATTTATATAATTTTTTAAAATAAATTTATAAATTTGTTTAAAATGAAATTATATTTTGTATAAGTAAATAGTACTCAAACCTTTAAAAAGAATTTCCCAGTGTCAGTAAAAGAGTTCCAGCAGGGAAGAAAACATTCAGAAAGGAAGATATAATCAGAATTACCATATTAATTTTGATATATACATTAAAAATCAAAGTGACATGTAAGAGAGATTCAAAGTATCATAAACCATCATTGTATCTGTTCTTTATTATTTTTAGTGGAATGCAAAGTTTATTGGTTCTTATCATAGGTTCCTAACAAATTTTAAAAAAGTGTTTTGAAAAGATGAAAAAAATGTATCTCCCATATTTATCAGCCATAGAAAATTCTGAGCCACTGATGATGATGATGGTACTGATGATGAAAAGTATATAGCAAAGTATTTGAACAATATCCCAATGAAAATATGTATAATATAAAGGAAATATTGAAAGTGATTTCCTACCATATGAAATTTCTGAAACAACAAAGTTCCAAGAGTTAAAGCAAAAGACCCTTCATGGATAACATTCACATTAATTCAACAAAAAAATATGTTGACAAAGTGGAAGCAAATGACTTAGTTATTTGGCTTGGCTTATAGAAATAGGAAGTTTCAGATTTGTAAATCAAGACCAATACATCACCACCAGAAATTATAGATGAGTTATCCTTAAGGAATCAAATTTATTTGGTAATACAGCTTGCATATTACATAAAAGGCAGAATTTGTTTATTACAAGATTGCAGGCTTTATGGCCAGGATTATACATACAAAGTCTTCTACTATTTGTACACAAACAGAAAAGAAATCCCTTCAAAATGTATATAGATTTCAAAATATGCTTGAGAATTCAATAAATTAATGTTACTGACTCTTGACCATTATCACAGGCAGAGCTATATCCACAATACCCAAGTGTAACATTGATTCATAAAAATCTAAAAACAATGCTGCCATAAAAAACATTTATAATTTATAAGCACTGTGGAACAAGTAAATTTTTAACATATAATTGTGGCGTTTGGAACCAAGACGACAGAGCAATAATTTCCAACATGGTGGGATTTCTTCTTCAAATTCTTACCACAGATCTAGAAAATTTACTAAACCAAACCCTAGTGAGGAAATCCAGAAAAGTCAAACTGAGACATATGCCCAGATCTGAGTGGTATGTGGCAAAAATATACCTGCATGCTGAGCCCTTCAGGTGACTTTATACACAAGGGAAAAGAAAAAATCCCAAACCCTTATTAGGGTAACTCTAGAGCTACAGTAGGGAAACTAGCAGGTCAAAACCTGGAACTTTGTTGTCCACTACTAAGTTCTGGGTCAGAGATCCAGGGCACTCTAAGAAGGGGGCATATGCAGGGTAGTGACATTATGGTACTGAGAGTCATATTTTTCTGGGATTCCAGGAGCAGACTGGTACCTACAAACTTTCAAGGCTCCCAAAGTGATCTGTTGCAGGCTAAAACTCATTTGCTGTTTCCCTTTTATGAGTTCTATAAGTTCTTGATCTGGGTTTGAGTTTGCACAAAATTAGAACAATGCCAGACTGTTCCTATCAAATCAAAATCACTGTGGGCTTAGAGGGTTTGAATTGTAGTTTTACCCTAGGTCTGGGATTTCTATCCTGGTTATTTATATATTTTATACCTGAGTCTGAGTTGCACTACTGCTGATGATTTCTGTATTTCCTTTCTCACAACACCTCCTAGGTCTCCCTATTCAGAATGCTCATATGTTATTATCCTCTCCTTTCCACACAATAAGGAATGCTTGGCATACCCAATAAATGTTTATTATCCTGATTTCAAAGTAACAATAACAAAAAATTGGGAAAAAAAGTATATGCCCATCAATTGAAAAATGGATAAACAATTTTTTCTATGGGAACTTAATGGAATATTATTATGCTATTAAAATGAGGAATGTGATGAATACAGAAAAGTTTAAAAAGAGCTATATGAATTGATTCAGTGAAGTAAACAGAAATAATACAAATAAAGAACAATATGTATATAAAATACAATATTCATGATCACAACTATGTAAATGGAAAGAACCACATGTACATCACACATAAATCAAAAAGTGAACATTTCAAAATTATAAGGCATAAGTTTTGGGGTAGCTGGGTGGCACAGTGGATAGAGCACTGGCCCTGAAGGCAGGAGTACCTGAGTTCAAATCCAGCCTCAGACACTTAATAATTACCTAGCTTTTTGGTCTTGGGCAAGCCACTTAACCCCATTGCCTTGCAAAAAAAAAAAAAAAAAAAACTAAAAAAAAAAGAATAAAGTTGGCTTGAAAGAAGAGCTATGAAAAGATACTCTTACTCCTCCTCCTCCTTGCAGAAATACAAGGTCCACAAGTATTATCCATTAGATTCCACAGTTATTGTACATTAAACTGGAAATGTGGATTGCACATTGGGTTATGTGTATAGAGTGTTTTTTTGGAAGGCTAGCACCTCTGTTGTATGGGTTTTCTGGGTTCTCTCAAGGCTGCTCATCTACCTTTGGTATCCACCTGGCACCTAAACTCACTTGTAGCATGTCCAGTGACCATGCCTTAGGAAAATCAACGCAAAAGAAATGCCTTTAAACTATGCTAAGGGTAATAGATAGCTTCAAATCTGCCAGTGAATTAGGTAGATGTCTACCCCAAGCATATGAATACTTCCAGGGAAATGGGCAGATGAGAATAATTTATTCCAATGAGCATGAAATCAGCTGAGTTTGATCAGACATCAGATTCCAGTCATCTCCTGCATCCCAGGCCATTGCCAGTCTTCTTGACTTTTGTCTTGTCACTAGATTTCAATGACTTTAGGAATATGAGGTTGATGACTTTGTAAAATTCTGTCTCGTTTAAATTCAATTCATGTTCAAGTCAAGAGATCACACCATCATGTCACTATTACTCCTCAAAAACAAGGGATAAACAACATCCACATATTTTCAGAATTTTTTATGCTTTGATCAACTAAGCCAATTTTATATTGTTTTCTTTCCTTTAAAAAATACCATTTCCTATGTGAAATGGCCATTTGAAAGGGTTATGTGACAAAGTTGAGGAAAATTAGGACCATGCAAAAAAGCAAGACAGTAACAAAAAATTTTTAAAAGCATATCACAAAACTACATTACAAGGATGTCCTCATGAATTAAGGGGCTATTCTTCTCAATGCAAAAAATTAAAATCTAAAACTGGACTACAAACTTCTGGGGCAGAGCCAAGATTGCAGCATGAAGCAAACATGCTCCTGGAGCTTTTGCCTACCAAAGATAAATGAAGCCTCTGTTCTGATGTTCAAACTACACATCCCAGAAAGAAAAAGAGAAGATTCAAAGAAGTTTTCAATTGTAGACATCATGGAAGATCGTCAGTGAAGGTCTGTGCCTTTGGGAAAAAGGGGAAGTAAAGACCAGGAAGCAGGAGAGTGGGAAAGCCCACAGGAGGCTTTTAGCCACAGTGTAATCCAGTTTCCAACAGCATGAAACAGCAGAGGTCCTGGCAGCTAGATATCAAGCCAGCAGGGTGGGGTCCCAACCCTAAAGAAAGTCTGAAACCTGGGATATCTCAGGTAAAACACAGGATTGGGTTGGGAACAAACCACTGCTAAGTCTGAACCTGGACATAAAGGAGGAAACAAACCTCTGTAAAGGAAAGGTCTGGACTGCATAGGCAACAACAAGCCAGGGAACAGACCCCAACCCCAGTAAAATAAAAGCCTGGATCTACTCCATAAACACCAGGAATAGAGGTAAAGCAAAAAAAAAAAAAAAAAAGATGAGCAAAATCACCAAAAGAGCACTCACTATAGAAAACTACTTTACAAAAAAAGAAGATAATAATGCCATTTTGGAAGAAGAAATTAGTGAAGAAATCACTCACAGGGGAAATCTCAAAACAGTCTATGAATTGGATTCAAATCCAAAAGTTCATTGAATAGCTTAAAATAGAATTTAAAAACCAAAGATGAGAAGAAGAAAGATGTAAAAAAAGAAATGAGAGTCATGAAGGAAAACTACGAAAAAATGATCAGAAAATAACACCTTTAAAAAGGAAACACAAAAGTAATTGAAGAAAATAAAAGCCTAAAAATCAGAACTGAACAAATAGAAACCAATGAATCTATGAGATTGCAAGATTTCATCAAATGAAATTAAAAGGGTGAAAAATTTGAAGAAAATATAAAGTACCTTCTAGGGAAAACAAATGACCTGGAAAATAGATCCAGGAGAGACAATCTATAAATCATCAGATTCTTAGAAAGCCTTGATCAAAAAAAGAACCTGGAAAACATCATGCAGGAAATTAATAGAGAAACTGTTGAAAACTCCTAGAACAAGAAAGCAACATAACTATTTAATACATACAAGCTCTCTAGAAAGAGATACCAAGATTAAAACTCCTCAGGCTATTATAGCCAAATTCCAGAACTCTCCAATAAAGGATAGAATATTGCAAGCAGTAAAAAGAAAATAAGTCGAATACAAAGGAAATACATTCAGACTTACACTGGACCTATCAGCCTCAATATTGAAGCACCAGAAGACCTGGAATGCCATATATTAGAGGGCAAAGGACCTGGGATTACAACCCAGAATTTACAACTCTGAAAAATTCAGTATATAATGTCAGGGAAAAAGATGGATGTTCAACAAAATAGAGGACTTCCAGAATTTCCTGACACAAGGACCAGAACTGACAAATACACAAGGATTGCAAAAAAAGAGGTAAAGTAAAAAAAGGTAAGGAAAAAGCAAAATAAAACAAAACAATTGTTGGTCAAGAACATCAAATTGAATACATCTCTAAAAGAGAAGATATGAAACTTCTCATTCTTGAGAACTTTACCACTATTAAGATAATTAAAGGATCTAATATAACTGAAGAGACTGGACTTAAAGGATAAGCGTACAGTCTCCTCTCTCCATTGAAGAGGTCCAAGGTGACATCACTATGTTTGAGCAAAAAAATCCCTGCTGAAAAGCAGAGGTGTTAACTCTAGTAGTTTCATTATCCATTGGCCCACTTTAAATTTATCTTGCTGACAAAGTTTAGTGATTTGTATGAAGGGCAACATAAACTTAGGTGGTACTGAATCAAGTCTCCCATATCTTACAATTATTTATAAACTTATCTAGTAAGACCTTCAGAGCCTCCCAGTATTTACAGTCATTTAAGATTGTTGTAGTTAATTAAATAAGGGTTTGACATAATCCCTGCTTTATTTAAGGAGGGGCTAAGTATGCTGGGTGGGGAGGAGGGGGTAAAGTGTGAGAAAAAACATGTCTGAGGAGGAGGGATACAAATAGTTCAAGAAATGATTTGACTTTGGACAGATACTTTTGCTCATGAGGAGGATTGTGTGACCTTGGAGGGTACTTGAAAAGTGGGTAAGAAAAAAAATGATGATAATCATAATTTGATGTAATGTGAGAAAATGTTGCTTATCAAGCAATCAATGTCATGATATTTTGATAACAATATGAAGTTATCAAGCAATCAAACAATCAATTTGCAATTGATGATACCTTACACCAAATGAGGAAGCACAAAAAAATCATAATTTTAGAGGGAAAGAAGGGAGAGTGAAAACTGATTAAATTCTATTGAACAGATTTGACCTAGAGAGGGACTAAGATGCATTCCCACTTAGGTTTAAAAATCTATCTAATCTACAAGGAAGGGGAAAATGAGGAAAGAGAAAACTACGGGGAAAGTGACTGATAAAATAAACTGAAAGCTAAATTTTAAAAGAAAAGTAAAAGGGGAAAGGGAGTAAAATTTTCGTGGGGAGGAATAAGAGGAAAGGAAAGAGATAAATATAAATGGAGAAAAATAGCATGGAGAGAAATGCCGAATTAGTCATCTTAAGGGTAAATGTGAGTGGGATGAACTGACCCATAAAACCGGAGCAGATAGCAGAATGGATTAAAAGCCAGAATTCTACAATATGTTGTTTACATGAATCACATTTGAAGTAGAGAGATACACAATCTGGTGTAGCAATCCTGATCTCAGATAAAGTAAAAAGCATAAATCAGTCTCATTAAAAGGAATAAGGAAAGAAACTACATCTTCTCAAAAAGCACCATTGGCAACAAAATTATATATCATTACTAAACTTGCATGCATCTAGCGATTTAGCATCCAAATTCCTAGAGGAAAAGCTGAGTGAATTACAAGGAGACAAATTTAGCAAAACTTTACTAATGGGGGATCTCAATCTCCCTCTGTCAGAATTAGATAAACCACAAAATAAACAAATTTTAGAAATTTTAGAAAACTTAGATATGATAGACCTCTGGAGAAAACTTAATGGTTCTAGAAAATAATATATTCTTTTCTCAGCAGTACATGGCACCTGTACCAAACCTACACTACCATACACTAGGGCACAGAAAACTTTATAATTCAATGCAGAAAGAAGAAATAATAAATATACACTTCTAGGACAATGATGAAATAAAAATTTCATGTAATAAAAAATAAAAAAGTAATTGGATACTAAATAAAATAATCTTAAATAATGGTGTAGCTCAAAGAGCAAATAATAGAAATAACCAATAATTTTATCCAAGAAAATGACACTAATGAGACAACATACCAAAATTTATGGGATGCATCCAAGGCAGTTTTGAGGGGAAACTTTATATCTCTAAATGTCTATATAAATAAAATAGAGAAAGAGATGATCATTGAATTGGGTATGCAACTAAAAAGCTAGAAAAAGAACAAATTAAGGACTTTCAAATAAATACCAAACTAGAAATTGTGAAAATCAAGGTTTGAGAATAATAAAATTGAACACAAGCAAACCATTAAACTCATAAATAAAATTAAGAGATGGTTTTTATGGGGAAAAAGTCAATAAAATAGACAAACCTTAGGTTAATCTGATTAAAAAAAGAAAGAAGGTAACCAGTATCAAAAACAAGAAGGATGAACTAACCACCAATGAGGAGGAAATTAAAAGAAGTAATTTACAGTTACTTTATTGAACTGAATGCCAATAAATTTGATAACCTGAGTGAAATGTATGAATATTTACAAAAAACAAACTGCCCTGATTAACAGAAGAAATAAACTACTTAATCCATTTCAGAGAAAAGAAATTTTAGAAACCATCAACAAAATCTCTAAGAAAAAGTCTCCAGATCCAGATGGATTTCCAAGTGAATGTTACCAGATAATTTTTCTTTTTTCATTATATAAATATTTTATTTATTTTCCATTTACATACAATAGTAGTTTCTACCCAACATTATTGGTAAGGTTTTGAATTTTACATATTTTCCCATGCCCTCCCTTCCCTCCCCATTTTCCTGCACAGAAGGCAGTCTGATAATCTTTACACCATTTCTGTGCTATACATTTATCAAAATTGAATGTGTTGAGAGAAAAATAATATCCTTGAGGAAAAAATAAAATAATAGAGATAGCAAAATTATGTAGTACATAAGATGACATTTTAAAAAGACTTTGGCCTTTGTTTAAATACCACAGTACTTTCTCTAGCTACAGATGTGATTCTCTGTAGCAAATATCCTAAAATTGTCCCTTATTATTGCACTGATGGAATGAGCGAGTCCATTAAGGTTCATCAAAACCTCCATGTTTCCATTAGGGCTTGTAATGTTCTTCTGGTTCTGCTCATTTCGCTTAGCATCAGTTCATGCAAGTCTTTCCAGGTTTCTCTGAAATCCCATCTCTCCTGCTTTCTAATAGAACTATAGTGTTTCATAAGGTACATATACCACAATTAGTTCAGCTATTCCCCAATTGACGGACATTCACTCAATTTCCATTTTTTTGCTACCACAAACAGAGCTGCTATGAATATTTTTGTAAAAGTGGTATTTTCACCCTTTTTCATGATCTTCTCAGGGTATAGACTCAATAGTGATAATGCTGGATCAAAGGGTATGCATATTTTTATTGCCCTTTGGTTGTAATTCCAAAGTGCTCTCCAGAAAGTATGGATCAGTTCACAGATCCACCAATAATGCATAAGTGTCCCAGCTTTCCCACATCCCTTCCAACTTTGATCACTGTCCTTTCTGGTCATATTGGCCAATCTGAGAGATGTGAGGTGGTAATTTAGAGATGGTTTAATTTGCATTTTTCTCATCAGTAATTATCTAGAGCAATTTTTTATATGACTGTGGCTAGCTTTGATTTCCTCCTCTGTAAATTGCCTTTGCATAGCCTTTTGACTATTTGTCAATTGGGAGATAACTTTTTTTTTATAAATTTGACTCAGTTTTCTATATACTTTAGAAATGAGTCCTTTACCAGTAATACTAGTTGTAAAATTTGTTTTCCAATTTACTACATTTCTTTGGATTTTGGTTTTAGTGGTTTTGTTTGTACAAAAGCTTTTTAATTTAATGTAATCATAATTGTCTAGTTTGTGTTTAATGATTTTTCTCCATGTCTTCCTTGGTCATAAGCTGCTTCCCTTTCCAAAGCTCTGACAAGAAAACTATTTCTTTATCTCCTAGTTTGTTTATAATATTGTCTTTTATATCTAAATCCTGTACCCATTTTGATATTATCTTGGTATAGGGTGTGAAATGTTGGTCTTATTCAAGTTTCTGCCATACTAAGGTCCAATTATTCCAACAGTTTTTATTGAAGAGAGTTCTTATTCCAGAAGTTGAGTTCTTGGGTTTATCAAACAGCAGATTACTATAAACATTTCCTGCTGTCTCTTTCACACCTAGTCTAGTTCTATGCTTTACCGCTTTATTTCTTAGCCAGTACCAGTTTTGATGCCTTATTGTTTATAATACAATTTTATATCTGGTAAGGCTAAGCCTCCTTCTTTTGCACTTTTTCCTATTAAATCCCTTGATATGCTGACATTTTCTTTCTCCATATGAATTTACTTTCAAATTTTACCTCAGTAAAGTAATTTTTTGGAAATTTTAATGGTAATGCAATGAATAATTAGTTTAATTTAGGTAGAATTTGTAGAATTTTTATTATATTAACTTTAGTTTTTAGGATTCTCTAAATATACCATCAAGCCAACTGTAAAGAGTAAGAGTTTTATTTCTTCCTTCCCAATACTAATTTCTTCAATTTCTCTTTCTTCTATTATTGCTGAAGCTAACATTCCTAACACAATATTGAATAGTAGTGATGCTAACACCATCCTTGTTTCACTCATGATCTTACTGGGAATGCCTCTAGCTTATCCCCATTACATAAAATTATTGATGTTTTGTATTTCTTCCTATGCTTTCTAGAGTTTTAGTAGGAATGGGTATTGTATTTTATCAAAGGCTTTTTCATCATCTATTGAGATAATCATGATTTCTGTTAGGTTTGTTATTGATATAGTCAATTATACTAACAACTTCCCTAATTTTGAACCAACCCTGAATTCCTGGGATAAATCATGCTTGGTCATAGTGTATTATCCTAGTGACAATTTGCTGTAATTGTTTTGCTAAAATTATTTAAGATATTTTCATCCATATTCATTAGAGAAATTGGTCTATAATTTTCTTTCTCTATTGTGACTCATCCTAGTTTAGCTATCAGTACCATATTGGTGTCATAGAAGGAATTAGGCAGAGTTCCATCTTGAACTATTTTTCCAAAGACTTCATATAGAAATGCAATCAATTGTTCCTTCAATGCTTGATAGAATTCACTTGTGAATCCATCTTGCCCTGGGGATTTTTTTTAGGGAGTTCAATGATGCCTTGCTGAATTCCTGTTTTGGAGATAAGGTTATTTAGGTATTTAAATTTCTCATTTAACATGGGCAACTTATATTTTTGAAAATATTCATCCACTCCACTTGAGTATCAAATTTATTGGCATACAGTTGGGAAAAATAGTTCTGAATTATTTCTTTAATTTCCTCCTCATTTTTGTTGATTTCAACTTTTTCATTTATGATATTAGTAATTAGGTTTTCTTCTTTTTTTTATCAAATTAACCAAAGGCTTATCAACTTTATTGTATTTTTCACAAAACCAACTATTGGTTTTATTTATCAGTTCAATAATTTTCTTGATTTTGATTTTATTAATTTCTCCTTTAATTTTTAGAATTTTTAATTTGGTATTTAATTGGGGGTTTTGAATTTGTTGTTTAATATTTTTAGTTTCAAGTTTATTTCTTTTTTTAGGTTTTTTTTGCAAGGCATATTGCCTTAAGTGGCTTTCCCAAACTCACACAGCCAAATAGGAATTATTAAGTGTCTGAGGCCAGATTTGAACTCAGGTGGTGTAGTGGATAAAGCACTGGCCCTGGAGTCAGGAGTACCTGGGTTCAAATCTGATCTCAGGAATTTAATGATCACCTAGCTGTGTGGCCTTGGGCAAGCCACTTAACCCTATTTGCCTTGCAAAACACCTAAAGAAAAAAAAAAGAAAAATCAGATTTGAACTCAGGTATTCCTGACTCCAGAGTTGGTTGTCTACTCACCACACCACCTAACCTCCCCCACAAGCTTATTTCATTATGTTATCTCTCTTTCTCTATTTTATTCATGTAAGCATTTAAAGATATAGCATATTCCCTAATCACTGCCTTGGCTATATCCCATAAGTTACAGAATGTTGTCTTGCTATTGTTTTTATCTAGGATGAAATCATTAATTCTCCCTATAATTTGTTGTTTGATCAATCATTATTCAAAATGAGGTTACTTAGTTTCCAATAAGATTTAGATTTATCTCTCCATGACCTATTTTTGTATGTGACTTTTTATTGCATTATGATCTGAGAAAGAAGTATTCACAATTTTTCCCTTTCTGTATTTGATTACAAGGCATTTAGACCCTAATATATTGTCAGATTTTGTGTAAGTGCCGTGTACTTCAGAAAGAAAAATACAAACAAACAAAAAGCAAATGTATATTCCTTTCTTTCCCCATTCTATTTTCTGCAAAGGTATATCATATCTAGATTTTCTAAAATTCTATTTATCTCAACTTCTTTCTTGTTTATTTTATAGTTATTTTTATCAAAATCTGCTACCCCTACCTTTTTTACTTCAGCTAAAGCAAAATGTATTCTGCTCTAACCTTTTTACCTTTACTTTTTATGTATCTCTTAGCCTCAAATCAGTTTTTTATAAGCAGCATATTGTCAGATTCTGCTTTTTAATTCACTCTGTTATCTGCTTACATTCAAAGTTTAAAATTCGTAATACTTTATTGCCCTCCATGCTATATTCTTTCAGTTTGTATTTCCCCCCTTTTTTCCCCTTATTCTTTTTCTCAAGTATTTTGTTTCTGAATCCCTCTCCTTTAGTGTGTTTGCTCCCTTATATTCAAGTTCCTCCCCTTTCTTTTCCCTTTCCCTTTGCCCCTTCTTTCTTCCCTTCCTTCTTTTAGTTCTTTTTCTCCTCCTCCCCCTTTCCCCTTTTAATATTCGAAAAGTAACGGCGTTTTTTTTATTAGCTTTTTGTATTTTTTTTAAATTTATTTATGCATTACTAAAATAGGCTTGTTGTAAATGTGAACATAATCCCCCTACCCCCACAGAAATAAAAGAAAAACCTCATGGGAAATGAAGTGAAAGAAAGAGAAAAAAAATTAATTCAGTCTATGTTCCAATACCATCAATTCTGTCTCTGGAGTGTATCGCATTTTTAATCATAAGTCCATCACTGAAGTTAATTTGATATTTTTCCATAGTTGCTGTTGCTACTTGTAATTCTCTCCATCCATTTCTCCCCACTACCAATTATTGTATTTTTCTTTCTTCTTTTACGCTGTCCCTCTTCAAAAGCATTCAGTGGGACATCCAAGTTGCACAGTGGAAAAGTACCCACCCTGGGGCCAGGGGGTCTCAAGTGTACATCCCATCCTGGAGACCCAGCAACAACACAGTCCTGTGGTCCCGGACAGGCCATTCAATTCCTCCACTTTGCAAAAAGAATAAAAAGGAAATGTGTTATATCCTCTCCCATGTTCTACCCTCTATCGCTTACATTTCCCCTCCCTTCCCCCTGCCCCCCTTTCTGCCATCCCCTTTATCTCCTTTTACTTCTAGATTTCTATGCCCTATTAAGTATATTTCTTGTTTTCTTTCTAAGACATTTCCAATAAGAATGAAGGCTCCCTCAATCCCCTTTGCCATCCCCCTTCTATAAGTTATTTCTTGACTCTTTTACATGAAATATCTTACCCTATTCTATCTCTCCTTTCCTTTCTCCCAGTACACTTCCTTTCCACCCATTTACTCCATTATTATATTGTACCTTCAAATTTGGCTCTCTCCTGTCTGAACTATAAAAGTTCCTTCTACAGCAATAACAAATGAGAAAGTTTATATAAGTATTATCTGTATCATCTGCTCATGCAGGAATACATGCAGTTTATCATCATTAAATCCCTTATAATTTACCCTTTTCATCCATCCTCTTTATGCTTCACATGAGTCCTGTACTTTAAAATCAAACCTTCTGTTCAGCTCTGGCCATTTCAACAGGATTGAAATTACCCTGTTTCATTGAAAGTCCATCTTTTCCCCTGGAAGAGGATGTTCAGTTTTATTGGGTAGTTGACTCTTGCTTGCATTCCAAGCTCTTCTACCTTCTGAATATTATATTCCAAGACCTCTGAGACCTTAATATGGATGTTGATAAGTCCTGTGTAATCCTGACTGCATTACCACAATATTTGAATTGTTTTGTTCTGGCTTCTTGTAATATTTTTTCTTTGACTTGGTAGTTCTGGAACCTGGCTATAATATTCTTGGGGCTCAGTTTTTTGGGATCTTTTTCCATAGGAGATCAGTGGTATCTCTCAATGTCTATTTTGCTCTCTGCTTCTAGGACATTAGGACAATTTCCCTTTAGAAATTCGTTAAAATGAAGTCAAGGCTCTCTTCCTGATCATTACTTTCAGGTATCCCAATAATTTTTAAATTGTCCCTTCTGAATCTGTTTTCCAGATCCACTGATTTTTCAATAAGATATTTCACATTTTCTTTTGTTTTAATTCTTTTGTTATTTCTTTGTTGTCTCTCATTTCTTCGCAAAGCCATAGGTTTCCTTTAGCTCCATTCTGCATTTGAAGGATTTGTTTTCTTCAGAGAGTTTTCTAATCTCCTTTCCCATCTGGCCAATTCTACTTTTTAAGGTATCTTTCCTCCTTGCTAACTTTTTAAACTGTTTTTTTTTTTCCATTTGACCTAAACTAGTTTTTAACATGTTATGTTCTTCAGCAGCTTTTGGATCTCCTTGACCAAGCTGTTGACTTTGTTTTCATGTTTTTCCTATATCTCCCTCATTTCTCTTATCAGTTTTTCCTCTGCCTCTCTTACTTGATTTTCAAAATCTTTTTTTTGAGCTCTGAAATAGCCTGAGCCAAATTTCTATATTTTTCAGAGGATTTAGATGCAGAATCTAGAACTTTTTCATCTTCTGATTGTGTGTTTTGGTTCTCCATGGGACCAAAGTAATTGTCTATGGTCAAGTTCCTTTTTACTTGGTTAATCATTTCTCCAGTCTGTACTTGGTATCAGGATGCTTCCTGACCTTTTGAGTATTATTGGGTGACCCCTTGAGGACTTCAGTTCCTTCAAGGTCTTATGAGAGGCTCTGACTGATCTCCTGGCCTGTGCTTTGGTCTGTGGATGACCAAAGCCCTCTGGCCAGGGGCTGTGAGGAAGGTCCCTGCTTTTTGGCAATGGGGAGGAGGTCCCCAACTGAGACCAGGGTCTGAATATGGACAAAACACAAGAGTTCTATCCAGTCTCAGAAGAGAGATCTTGATAGTCTACCCGGCCCCCTTACCTTTCATGGGCTGAGCACTCTGTAAGCAACTGCCTAGTAGTTCTGCAGGCCTGCTTCCATTTCCTTGGATCTGGGCTGTGCTGAGGTCTGCATCTATGTTGACTGTGCTGAGGACTATGCTATCTCCCACTTACTTTCACAAATATTTCCTTGCTGATCTTCCTAGTTGTGCTTGGTGTTTCCTCAGTTGGCAAGTCAGGAAACTGTTTCTGGTTCTGGGAGCCAGCAATCCCCAGGGACCCAGGTGTCCAGGTGCCTGGAGCTCCTTTGCTCCAGTGTGATATTCCAGGCTGTGCTGTTGCCTCCTCTGCTCCTGTGGAAAAGATCTTTCACACTATCTTCCAGATTACCTTGGGCTGTAAAATTACCTCACTGGATCTCTGGAAAAATTAGTTAAAGCCATCATTTTAGGACTTTTGGAATATTTTGGAGAGAACTTCTAGGAAAATCTGTTCTCACTCCACAATCTTGGCTCCAACACTAAGATAAATTTTTTTTAACTCAACAGAGTATGTGGGTGAATGTTAATACTTCTTTGAGGTAAATCTGATGAGAGTGCAATTCAGGCAGTTCCCACCTCCTCCTTTCTTCTTTTGCATTGCAATAGGGCCTTGGTACCTTTTCATGTAATATGATTTACCCCATTCATTTTCCTCTACCTCCATCCCCCATCTCTCTACTGTCCCACTTTTAAAGGATATATTGTTTTTAAATCATTCTCTCAGAGTCACAGACAAGTCATGAATGTCTATTACTTCTGGCTAAGTATATTCTCTCTAACAGAATTACAGTTCTCAAGAGTTATGAGAATATTTCTCCCAGGTGGGGATAAGACTAGTTTCATCTCTTGAGTCTCCTGTTTGAAGTCCAAATTTTCTATTTACCTCTGGTCTTTTCATCAGGAAAAGTTATCAGTATCCTGTTTCATTAAATGTCCATCTCACCCCCCTGGAAGAGAAGACCCAGTTTTGCCTGATAGTGAAGTCTTGGCTGCCTTCCAAGTTCCCTTGCTCTTGAAAATAGCATATGTTGATGCAGCCAAGTACTGTGCAATCCTTATGGTCATTCTTTGGTATCTAAATTGTTTCTTTCTGGCTGTTTACAAGATTTTCTCTTTTATCTGATTGTTTTTGAATTTTGTCACACTATTCCTTGGTGTTCTCATTCAGGGATCAATTTCAGGAAGGTATCGATGAATTCTTTCAATTACTATTTTGCTTTCATGAGAGCAAGACAATTTTCCTTCACTAAATTCTGAAATATTGATACCAGCCTTTTGTTATCCTCAGATTTTCATGAAGCCCAGTTGTCTCTACTGGATCTGTTTTCTGAGTTAGTTATTTTACCAGAAGTATTTTATATTTTCTTCTTTTTTATTGTTTTTGGTTTACTTTGACAGATTTTTGTTGTCTCCAACACATTAGTTTCCACATATTCCACTCCTATTTTTAGAGATGAATTTTCTTCCATTACCTTTTGCAACTCTATTTCCAATGCTCAATTCTATTTTTGAAGGAGTTTTGTATTTACCTGATTGTAATTTTGAGAGAATTATTTTCTTTTTGCACTTGTCCAGTTACATTTTTGAAGAATTTGTTTTCTTGTTTGCAATATGTTAATTTGCTCTTGCAAAGTGTAAATTTTTTCACATTTCTTTTCCCAATTTTTCCAATTTATTTGTAAACTTCTTCCTGAACTCTTCCAAAAAGTCTTTCTGGGTTAATGATCAATTCATATTCCCCTCAGAAGTTCTAGATCTCTCTGAGTTAGGATGTTTGCCTTCAAGATAGCTTTCTATGTACCCTCTTTCTGATGGCTTTTCTTCTTTTTCTTAGGATCTTGTGTTGGAGGAGAGGCTGGTATTGAAATCCCTAGAGGCTTTGCTTACTGGGTTTAGTAACTCCAAGTGAGTCAGACAGTAGGGGGTGTTGGTTGTTTTCTCTGGAGTCTTTGACCTTGATTAGTTGCCCACTCCCTAGGCCTGGGGGCTGGAGGGAGAATCAGGATACTGATTTTCCTTGAACAACCTGGGCTGTGTCCTCAGGCTAGATAGTTAATCTCCTCATTCAGTACTGAAGGTATTCTAGGACCCACACCTCAGAAGGGGGAATTGGGGAGTTCTTACTGTGTTTGTTTTTGGAAGAGTCCCTTTCCCCCACAGGGATGGGGGAGGGGACTCAAATGGAAACATGGAGATTCTGCTGAAAATATGGGGCTTGTGGCCTAGGTCTTCCAGACCATTTGAGCTGACTGAATCAATGTCTAGCTGAACTTTCATACTCCCCAACCCACTGTGCTGTAACTCTTCCACCAGTTTCACTGGAGCTCTCCTGCCCACCGTTCACAGAGCCAAACTTCCCGAATCTGTACTCAGGTTAGTTCCCGGGCCTCACTTGATGGCCTCTGGGCTGGCTCTGTGCTCTCTGCCCTAGGCTCTTCAAAGCTTCCCTAAGAGAGACCTTGTTGGTAGTTGTTCTCCTAGGTTTTTTTTTCTTTCTGGGTTTTGTGAATCCAAATTCTGTTAAGAGGTTTGATTCATTTTATTTCTGAGGGAAAACCAGGAGACCTTAGGACAGTGCCTGGCTTCTCTCCACCATTCTGGACTGTAAGTCTGAATTCTACCAAACACTTAAGGAACAATAAATTCCTATTCTATATAAACTATTTAAAATAAGAGAAGTAGATATGTCAATTTCTTTTTATGATACCACTATGATGCTGATATCTAAACTAGGAAGAACCAAAACAGACAAAATTATAGACCAAACACTCTAAAGAAGAATATTGATGCAAAAATCTGAAAATTTTAGCAATGAGACTAAAGCATGTTATTACTAGGATAATACACCATGATAAGAAAGGATTTCTATCACGCAGAGATGGATGGTTCAAAAATTAGGGAAAAACTCAATATAGTTGAACATATAAGTAGCAAAACCAACAAAATCATATCTTAATAGATCTTGGAAAAGCCTTTGATAAAATGCAGCATAAGTTCCTATTAAAACACTAGAAAGTTTAGGATAAATGGAGTTTTCCTTAAAATAATAAAGACTATCTAAAACCCTCAACAAATATGACATGTAATAGGAATAAACTCAGAGCATTTTCAATAAAATCAGGGGTGAAACAAGGGTGCCCATTTTCACCATTATTATTCAATATGGTATCAGAAATGCTAGCTTTAGTAATAAGAGAAGAAAAATAAATTGAAGGAATCAGAATTTTTAATGAGGAAACAAAGTTTCATTCTTTGTAGATCACATGTTATATTTGTAGAACTGAAGAAAATCAACTTAAAAACTCCTTGAAAGAATTAACAAATTCAGCAAAAGAGCAGGATTTATAATAAACCCACACAAATCATCAGCATTTCTATATATAAACAACTTAACCAAAAAGCAAAAATAGAAAGAGAAATTCCATTTAAAGTATCTATAGACAACATTAAACACTTGGGATTCTACCTCCCAAGATGAACCTGGAAAATGTGTGGACACAATTATACAGCACTTCTCACCCAAATAAAATAAGATCTAAATAATTGGGAAAATGTCAATTGTTCATGTTAGGTTGAGCTAATAAAATAAAAATGATAATTCTACACAAATTAAGTTATTTATTCAGTTCCACACAAATCAGATAACAAAATAAGAATTTTATCAAGCTAGTAAAATAAGTAATATAATTCATTTGGAGCAACAAAAGGTCAAGAATAGCAAGGGAACTGATGGAAAAAATGTAAAGGAAGGTGGCCTAGGTCTACCAGATCTAAAACTATACTATAAACCAGCAATCATCAAAACTGCCTGATATTGTTTAAGAAATTGAATAATGGATCAGTGGATCAGGATATGTTCAAAAGAAATACAGTAAATGACTACAGCAATCTGATGTTTGACAAACCCAAAGACATCAGTTTCTGGCATAAGAATTCATTATATGTCAAAAATTGTTGGGAAAACTGGAAAATAGTATGGCAAAAACTTGGCATAGATCCACATCTCAAACCCTATATCAAAATAAGGTCAAAATGGGTATAGGACTTAGACAAAAAGGGCAACACCATAGGTAAATTAATAGACCAGGAAATTATCTATGAGCTCTATGGAAAGGGGACAAATTTATGACCAAACAAGAATTAGAGTATATTATAAACTGCAAAATGGGTGACTGTGACTAAATTAAATTAAAAATATTTTGCATTTATAAATCAATGCTGCCAAAATTAGAAGGAAAGCAGAAAGCTGGAAGCAATCTTTGCAACTAGGAGTTCAGATAGCAGTCTCTTCTAAAATATATAGGGAATTACAGCATATAGAGAGTCATTCTGTAATTGATAAATAATCAAAGGATATTATGAGTAGACAGTTTTCAAATGAAGAAATTAAAGCTATATATAATCAAATAAAAATATTACAAACCATTATTGATTAGAGAAATAATGTAAATTTAAACAACTGTGAGGTATCACCTGATACCTATCAGATTGGCTAAGTTGAGAAAAAGGGAAAAAAGATCAATGTTGGAGAGGTTGTTGGAGAATTGAAAACTGAGGGGATGTTCAACAATTGGGGAATGGCTAAACATGTTATGGTACATGGATACTATGTAATGTTGTTACTCTATAAGAAACCACAAATGATTGGACTTTAGCAAAGCATGGAATGTGTTACAGGATCTGATGCTCAGCAAAGGGACAGAAACAAGAAAACAATGTAAACATTAACAACAACACTGTGGGATGACCAAACTTGATGAAAGCAGCTCCTCTCAACACTTCAGAGAGGTAGAACAACTCTATTATACTGACTATGGACAGTGTTATCTCCACCCAGAAAAAGAAAAATAGAACAAAAAAAAATCTCTTCAGTATCTGATAAACATTTTTGGTGGGTTTTTGCAAGGCAATGGGGTTAAATGACTTGCCCAAGCTCATACAACTAGATAATTATTAAGTGTCTGAGGCCAGATTTTAACTCAGGTACTCCTGATTCCAACACCAGTGTCCACTGCATCTCCTAGCCAGCCCTGATAAACATTTTTTAAAGATTGCCTCTTATGTATCTCTTTCCTTTAATCCTAATTCCTCTTACTGAAAATGACTAATCTGTAAATATGTTTATCAAAATATGTACATATAATGTAAATCTGACTGTTCATCACTGATAGGAGTGAGGTAGGAAGGATGGAAGGAAATTTTGTAACTTAAAAATATTCATATGAATATGCATGAATCTCAAAAGACTTTCATAACATGTATTTGGAAAAATAAAATATCAATAAAAATAAAAAATAAATACCAATTTTGAAAGAAAAAATAAAAGTGGACTACAGGGAGAGAGAACATCAATAAGTAAATCAGACAGGGATAGGATAGTCAGAGAGAGATTTAGGAACTGGATCCCACTCGGGCACATATTAACAACTGAATAGTCTGTCTAGGTACAAAGTGCCAGCCCACTATGGCAGTTTGCCCAGAATTTGCTTTGTTGTATTTGCTTCATTATTTGTTTAAGGCAGTTTGCCAACATAAAGCTGTGCATACATTATGGGACATTTCAAAATCATTTCATGTGCCATACTTCCTCTTAGGAATAGTTTCTTCTCGGCATCTATTGTTCTTCTGTTCCCCCCCTTTATTTCTGGATCTGCTTTCCTTTTCCTCACAGCCAAAGTTTTCTTCTTTCACTGATTTTTTTAGACCCTTTTCTTTACTGTGAGCTGTCTCTCTGAAGTATTCAGATCCTTTGCTTCTCTCCTTTCCCCATTCCTTAATCCTTGTGACTTTTCTTGATGATCATACTATATAAACAGTACAAGTTCCTGCATTTTCAACAAAAATTTATTGATGGAAACTGAACTTGGTATATTTTATTTAGAATTGTTTCAGGCCATTCTGCACACTGTGAGAGACTTAAATTACAATGGGATGAATTTGTACAACATTAGACCATATTCTAAAAAAGTAATCAGTGCAAACCTTAATCTGCTTTCTTTTTCTGTGTGATAATGTATTAACTTATTTTGATTTGGATCTCTTGTTTCAGTAATAATGTGACTCTAGAAACTCATTTAAATACAAATTGCAAGCAATGGGAAATAAATTTCCTAAATGTTAGTGAACTAAATGCAAAACTAAGTAATCCTTGGAGGTATAACCATTTTAGTATATTTGAAGTAAAGAAAAAATAATTTTCTTTAGAAAACAAAAAGGTTAAATCACAATAAGATATAGCAAATTTTCATAGTAGAAAACCTTTGAGACTGAAACTATCTGCTCTGTGAGTACATCATTTTTGAGAACAATTTTAGTTAAAACTTTTACAGCATTAGCTAAAATGGCCATTGATTACAGTGGCAATATAGTCCAGTGGATAGAGTTCTTAGCTTAAAAGCAGGGAGATTCATCTTCATTAGCTGTGTAAGCCTGAGCAATCACTTAACACTGTTTAACTTAGTCTCCTTAACTGTGAAATGAGTCAAGGAAGCACCAAATATAATCATGAAGAGGTGGAAACACTTGAAACAAATGAACACCAATAACAACAAAATCGAAATGACTTATGCTAATATGTCTCTGGTAGTCAATTTATTGTAGAAATAGGTTTGTTAAGTCTCATTATTTAGAACAAGAAGTTAGAATGAAAGAATCAATTTTAGAACTGGTAGAAACCTCAGTGGGTTTCTAATCTAATCTAATCTAATCTAATCCATATTTGAAAAAACATACTCACTATAAAACCTTGGAGAATATATCATCTAGCCTCTGAAGATTTCTGATGAAGGAAGTCCATCACTTCTGAAATCTATTCTATTTTTTCAACATTTTAATTGCTAAAAATTTTTTGTCTGTTTCTGTTTTACTTTGTTTTATTTTTGTGACATGGAACCTTAATTATTTCTTTTGGCCTATTTCTTTTTATTCTATTCTATCTGGGAATAAACAGAGGGAAACAAATTATTCTTCAATATGACAGCCCTTCATGTACTTTAGCATAACTATCTTGTATCAGACTACCCATTCACACAACTCCCATTATTTTTTTAGGATTTTGCAAGGTAAATGGGCTTAAGTGACTTGCCCCCCATGGCCACACAGCTAGGTAATTATTAGGTGTCTAAGACCGGATTTGAACTCAGGTACTCCTGACTCCAAGGCCAGTGCTCTATCCACTGCTCCACCTAGCCACTCCTAACTACCATTCTTCTTCAAGCAATCTCTACTTCTCAAGTAGACTATTATATTAGCCTCCTAATTGATCTCCCTGTTTCATCTATTACTACAATCTATTTTCTACATAGCTCTCAAAGAGAATTTCCTAAAACATGGGAAACCCTTGCACTTACTCATTAAACTCCAATGGCTACTTATTACCTGGATCCAAAATGAAGTCCCTTGTTTGACATTTAAAATCCATTACAGGACTCAGGGTTGGGGGACAGAGCCAAGATGGCAACAAGAGAGGATACTCTCTTAGGTTCTCTCTCATAAAACTTATAAACTAAGGACTCTAACTAAATCTTTGAGAGACAGAACCCACAGAGGGACCCAGTGAGGCAGTTCTCCTACTCAAGGTAACCTGGAAAAGAGCAGAAAGGCTCTTCTCCCTGGGGTTGGAGGGGCGGCCCACCAGAGGGGTGACCCACCAGAGTAAAAGAACTTCAGCCTCCCAGAGGCAGCTGCAGGGCACTGGGAACGCTCACAGCAGCAGGGGAGTTTCCTGTTCTACGCCCCAGGAAGCAGCAAGCACAAATTGGGGGAACAGCGGGGGACTTCTGCCAGAACGAGCATGTGAAGCCCAGCCCTCAAGGCACACTGCAAACAGCATGGCCAAGGCAGTCCAGAACCAGGAAACAGAAGCAAGTGGAGCAGGAGCCCATAAGCAGGAGCCCCCAGGGCATGAGCCCATTGAGCCGAGGGAGAGGAGTGAAGAGAAAGACTGCAAAGCTCTGTCCTCTGTCCCTGGAGCAGGACTCTGGGGTTCTGACCACATTTAGATCCTGATCACAGTCTAGGCCCCCCCATAGAACAGCAGGGCCCCCCCCACCTCAGCCCCGTGGCTGACTTATGGTCATTCACAGACCAGGAGGGAGGACAGAGCCTCACACACTGAGATCCTTGTGGGAGTGTCCCAAAAGCTCAGTAAGCAGCCCAAAACCAGGCTCAGGCTGGGAAAATGAGCAAGCAGAGAAAAAAGAGGAACACCATTGAGAAATATTTTGCCTGTGAGCCCAAGAAGGATCAAAACACTCAGTCTGAAGATGGGGAAGCACAAACTCCTGCATTTAAAGACTCCAAGAAAAACAGAAATTGGGCTCAGGCTATGACAGAGCTCAAAAAAGACTTTTGAAAAACAAATGAGGGAGATAACTGGGAAAAGAAATGAGAGAGATGCAGGAAAAACATGAAAATAAAGCCAGAAACTTAGTCAAGGAAATCCAAAAAAATGCTGAAGAAAATAGCATGCTGAAAAACAGCCTAGGTCAAATGGATAAAACAGTTGAAAAAGTTATTGAGGAGAAGAATGCTTTAAAAAGCAGAATTGGCCAGATGGAAAAAGAGATAAGAAAGCTCTCTGAGGAAAACAAATCCTTCAGACAAAGAATAGAACTCAGGGAAATTGCTGAATTTATGAGAAATCAGGACTCAATACTTCAAAACCAAAAGAATGAAAAATTAGAAGAAAATGTGAAACATCTCATTGTAAAAATAACTGATATGGAAAACAGATTTAGGAAAGATAATTTAGAAATTATTCGAATACCTGAAAGTCATGCTCAGGAAAAGAGCCTTGACATCATTTTCAAAGAATTACTACAGGAAAATTGCCCTAGAAGCAGAGGGCAAAATAGATATGGAGAGAATCCACCGATCTCCCCAAGAAAGAGATCAAAAAAAAAAAAAATAACCTCTAGGAATAATATAGCCAAGTTCCAGAACTCCCAAGTCAAAGAGAAAATATTACAAGCAGGTAGAAGGACACAATTCAAGTACTGTGGAGCTGCAATCAGGATCTCACAGGACTTAGCAGCAACTACATTAAAAGCTCATAGGGCTTGGAATATAATATACTGGAGGGGAAAAGAGCTCAGAATGCAGCCAAGAATCAACTACCCAACAAAGCTGTGTGTCCTCTTCAAGGGAAAAATACAGACTTTCAATGAACCAGGGGAATTTCAAATGTTTCTGTTGGAATGGCCAGAGCTGAACAGAAAGTTTGATCTTCAGATACAGGACTCAGGTGAAGCATAGAGATTGGAGGAGAAGGGGCAAATATGAGGGACTTAATGATGATGAACTGCATGTATTCCTGTATAGAAAAATGACACTGATAATACTCATATGAACCTTCTCATTTAATAGAGCAGGTAGAAGGAGCTTTTATAGATGAAGCACAGGAGAAAGCTGAATTTGAAGATAAAATATGGTGTAAAAATGGAGTCAAAAGAAAAAGTGAAATGTAATGGGAGAAAGAAAAAGGAGAGGGGGAATAGGTCAAGATATTACATATAATAAGATTTTACTTTATTACAATGAGCTATTGCAATGATATAGAAGGGGGAAGGAAAGGGGGAATGAGGAAATCTTCACTCTCATCAGAGGTGGCTGGGAGAGGAAACAGCATATATATTCAATGGGGTATAGACATCTGGAGTAAGAAGGAGAGGGGGGGAAAACAGAGGGAAGGGGTGGGGATGTGAATGTTGGTGGAAAGGTTGGACCATGGTGGGAGAGTGGTCAGATAAAACACATTTTCTTTTTTACTTTTTGCAAGCGGCTGGGATTGAATGGCTTGTTCGGGACCATAGGGTGAGGTGGATGCTGGGCCTAAGGGGTGGCAGGGGTCTTGGGGCCTCTTGGCCCCAGGGCCATGGATCTGTCTGCTGTGCCACCCAGCTACCCTACAGCATAATCAGAGTGAAAGGAAAGAGAAAATATAGTACATGATAGTGGAGAGATACGAAAGAAGGGAGTCGCGATCAGCAACGGTAACGGTGGAAAAATATGGAAGTAACTTTTGTGATGGACTTATCATAAAGAATGTGACCACCTGCGACAGAGTTGGTGGTGTTGGAACACAGACTGAAGCACATTTATTATTATCATTATTATTATTATTATTTTGGGGGGGTGCAGGGCAAATGGGGCTGGATGGCCTGCCTGGGGCCGCATAGCAGGGTGATTGTTGGGTGTCTGAGGCAGGATTTGGACCCAGGTGCTCCTGGCTCAAGGCCAGTGCTCTGTCTGCCACCTGGCCACCCCTACTATTATTATTATTATTTTATTTTATTTGGGGTATTTTTTTTATTTTCTTGTTTTTTTTGCAGGGTAGTGGGATTGGGGTGGCTTGCATGTCACACAGCTGGGTGATTGTTGGGTGTACTTAGCCGGATATGGGCTCAGGTGCTCCTGGCTCCAAGGATGGTGCTCTGTCCACTGTATCACCTAGCCATACCTACAATTATTACTACTATTCTCTATAATTTTAATTTTAATTTTTTTCTCTCCCCTTTACTTTATCACTCAAGTGAGTCTATATTTTTGGGGGGAAGGGGTATTTTATTTACTCTTAAAAAATATTTTATTAATGTATAAAATACATTATTTGTACAAAATGAGAACAAGTAAATATTAAATAAAAAAAATAAAATAAAATCCATTACAATCCAGTTGCTTCCTACCTATCTCACAAATAGGTATTTGTCATTCCTTCCACAAGACACTTCATATCTCAGCTCCTTGCTTTTACTATGGTTGTCCTCCAGGTCTGGAATGATCTTCCTCCTTGTCTGCCACTGAGTTATTCTTTGATCTTTCAAGACTCAGCTCGAACTTATCCTTCTACAATAAGTCTTTATCAATGCCCCTATCCATTAGAATTGTTTCTTTTAAGTATGTCTTGCATTTATTCTGCATATGTCTCAGGCATACCTCTTTTAATGCTGTGTAACTTATTTGAATACAAATTCTGTGAAGGGTAAGGGCTATTTTATTTCAATTCCTATTAGTGGTTAGAAAAGATCCTAGTACACCATAAAGTAAGCTCTTAATAAATGTTGTTGATTGATTTTCTTCCCAAGTTAAAACTTCCCCAGTTCCATCAACTAACCACCATATAATATATTTTTAAGCACTTTCATCATCTTGACTACTACCTCCCCACTCCCTACTCCCCACCCTGTCCATCAATATCTTTCTTAGACTTTATACTTAGAACAAAATACAATACTAAAGATGTAGTGTAAGTGGGCAGAATACAAAGGCATATCACCTCTTTTTCCTGCAAGTCATTTTTTTAAATTCAGTCCAAGATAATTATTATGATGATAAAATAATTAGTATTTATATGATAAATTTCAAATATTATTTCATTTTACTTTTTTACAACATCCCTGGGAAATAAGTATTATTTGTTTCTCATTTTGTAAATAAGAAAACTAAGACAGAAGTTAAGTGAAGATACACCTAGGGTTGCACAGTTAAGCTTCAGAATAAGGATTCAAACTCATCTTCCTAACATCAGGATCATAACTCTAAGTCACCTAGCTGCCTATATGATATCGTTATTTTTCGGGCTTCCTTTTCCTAGGGTTGAGACAATGATCCTTTGGCCTAGATCTTTTTTTTAACTATTTAATCATTTTTTTTTGATCTAACTAATCATCCTTCCCCCACTTTTAAAACACGGAGTTTATTGTCAACAATAAAAGCCTTTATATTTATCCTGATTGAATTTCAATTTATTAGATTTATTCCAGTATTCTATTCAATTGAGTGTTTTGGGATCCTCTTGGGCTATATAACTATCCTTCTGATTTTGCATCATCTCCAAAACTAGTGAGTATGACACTTATACGTTTATCCAAGTTATTGAAAAAAGTTAAAAATAGTAGAGTTCAACATAGATCCCAGGGACATTCTTCTGCAGACTTCCAATCAAATTGTTATTTAAACATTACCAATACTTTTTCAGTCTGACCATGTAGCAAGTCTGAGTTTCTTTAAGTCTATCATCTAGCTCACATCATCATATTTCATATTTCTAGTTCATATCTCATAAGAATATTATGAGATACTTTATCAAATCTTTTTCTTAAAATCTATGTTAACTCTATATTTCTCTAATCTAACATTTAATACATTTCCTAGAAATTTACTAATTTGACAAAAGCTGGTGCTGATAAGAACATACGATTTTCTTTTTTTTTTAGGTTTTTTTTTGCAAGGCAAATGGGGTTAAGTGGCTTGTCCAAGGCCACACAGCTAGGTAATTATCATTAAGTGTCTGAGGCTGGATTTGAACTCAGGTACTCCTGACTCCAGGGCTGGTGCTCTATCCACTACACCACCTAGCCACCCCTTCATACTATCTTCTTGTACTCAATGTATTATTCCTAGATGTTTATAAAATATTTTTAGTGAACCGTTCTAAACCTTGTTTCAAAATCTTTATTCAGTTTGTTAATTTAGTTTTGAGGACTATTTCTAGACCACTCCTGCATCAGTCACATACATTCATTCTCACTGAGTTTAGAAAATAATTTTGAAATGCACAGGTGACAGATGTTTCAGAAATAAAAATATTCTACTCTGCAAGGTTTTGTTGCTATTTGCCCAGCAGAAGACTTCCATCAAAGGAAGAGATTACAAAATTAGAAGTAAATAGGAATCAATTCTTTGAAAAATGTGAAGCTCTGAGTAGAGAAAGTTTTCTAAAATGTGTAAGCTTCATCAAACTGTTTCAATTCAACTTCAATTGGTTCCCTCATTCATTCCCTTCCTTGTAGTCATACGTACATAAAACAAGGAGCTAAGATTTTATTGGTGTGGAAACTCACTCAAATCAATTGATCTGTAAGTATTTATTTAGGGCACAGTAAGATGGCACTTAAACTGAGTTTTGAAGGACACTAAGGATGTTAAGAAACAGACATATGATAGGAGTTCTTTATGGGTACCAGGAATACCTCATTAAAGGCATAGTAATAAGAGCTGGAGTGTTACATATTATGAATAAAAAGAAGTGTACTTTGGGTGTGCTGTAGAATTCATGAAAGAGAATAATGTGTAATCAAATTATAAGTTTAGTTAGGCTAAATTGTAAAGAACCTTAAATGCCAAACTGAATAGTTACGTAGAAGTAATAGGGAGCTATTGGATTTGGTTGAGTAGGGGTATTGATATGACCAGATCTGAACTTTAGAAAATTACTTTGATATCCACATGAAGGCTAAATTGATAAAGGAAAAAAAAAGAGACTTTAGGCAAGAGAAACAATTAAGAAACAATCCATTCTGGGCAAATAGTGAAGAAGATGAGATATAGGACAATGGAAGTATGAGTTGGTTAGTTGGTTCTTGTCATTCATTATCAAAGAAGATCAACATGACATTGCTATGTTTGAGACAAATCACAGTATGTCTGACTGTGACTGATCAGAACAATGTAATCTCTGAATGCTCTAACACAGGCTGGGGCACAAATAGTCCATGTAAACACTAGGGTAGGTAGTCTAAACTTAAGAATGTCACCTTTCCTTTGAGCTGCTTCAATTCTGCCTTCCTCATAGAGTGCAGCACCATCACTGTTGAGGGCACACCAAGCTGGGCAGTCCTATACCAGTGTCTCCCAAGCTGTAAAGTCAATTCTAAAGTTCTTCACTGAAACCTTCAGGATGTTTTGGTATTGCTTCTTCTGACCCCCCTGTGAGTGCTTGCCCTATGTGAATTCTCCATGGAATAGTCTTTTTGGCAAGAATGTATCTGGCATTAGAACTTCACATCCAACCTACCATAGCTTCACTCTCTGCAGTAATGTTGGAAGGCAGTTTAGTTCAAGAAAGGATCTCAGTCTTCTCCTGCCAGGTGATCTTGAGAATCTTCCCAAGACAATTTAAATGGAAGTGATTAAGTTTTCTTACATGGGGTGGTAGACTGTCCAGGTTTCACAGACATAAATCAATGAACACAACAGCTCTGTAGACCTTCAGTTTGGTAGTCAGGCTAATACCTCTTCTCTCATATACTTTCTTTCAGAGGCAGTATTTAATTCCATCAAAAGTAAAGTCTAAGTGAAGCTTAGGGAGATAGATGACTCTTGGATCAGTAAGAAGACAGATAAAATTCAATTTTATGCAGATAGTAACAAACCAAAATGTTTTTACAATGCCCCAGGGGCTACTTAGGGACCAAAGATATATGGTGCATCTCAAATACTCAGTGCTGATGGACCCACATTGATTAACACTAGGGACGTTATCCTAAAGAGATAGGCTGAACACTTCTATAGTGTTCTTAACAGATCATCATCATTAATCAATGCAGAAATCATTGATGTTTTACCTCATGTTGAAGTCAATCAGTCCCTAGCAGAAGGTACACATGAAGAAGTTTTGAATGCAATTAGGCTCCTTTAAAGTGGCAAAGCACCTGGTGCTGATTCTATTCCAACTCAGATCTACAAGGTGGGGTTTCCATTGCTCATCCAAAAACTGACTAAAATTTTCCAGGTTATATGGCATGAGCATGTTATCCTCCAAAATCTCAATCCATTTTCTAACTTTATAAAGGTAAAGGGAATAAATTGTCCTTTGACAATAACAGGAATATTTGTCTTTTAGTCATTGCTGCTAAAATTCTTGCCAGAGTCATTCTCAATGGACTGAGCCTTCACCTGGTCACCTTCCTGAGAGCTAGTCAGTGTGGTTTCAGGAAAGGTAGAGGAATAGTCAATATGATGTTTGCTCCCCAACAACTCCAGGAAAAATGCCAAGAACAGAACAGATATCTGCATACAACATTTGTAGATCTGACCAAGACCTTTGATAGCATCAGTTGCAAGGGTTTATGGAAAATTATGTCAAAATTTTGTTGCCCAGAGAAGCTCTTCAGTATTGTACATCAATTTCATGAGGGTGTGCACGCCCAGATTCTGGATAGTGGACAAAGTTCTCAAAACTCCCCAGTAATTATTGGAGTGAAACAAGGATGGGTCTTTGCACTATACTTTTTAGCATGATGTTTTCAGCCATGTTATCAAATGCCTTCAATGAGGATGAACATGGCCTCAAGGTCAGCTACTTCACTGATGGCAAATTCTTTAACTTGAAATGGTTACAAGCCAAGACCAAAGTGGAGGGAATGTTGGTGCATGATCTTCTATTTGTAGATGAGTTGCACTCAATGAAGTCTCTGAAGCTGAGATGCAACAAAGTATTCTCTGCTACTTGTGCTAATTTTGGGTTAACAATCAACAGCAAGAAAACACAGGTGCACCATCAGCAAGCACCACTCCATCCATCCATAGGTGGAACCACTGAGTACAGCAAATGGAGAAGTTTTGAGTACTAAGATCAAGTTCACTTATCCTAGCAGTGTCCTTTCTAATGTTGTATATGTTAGGTAGAGAGTTAGAAAGTGAGGTTGACAAGAGGGTTTTGAAATTAGGTATCCAAAAGGAAGATTGTGACCTTGTCAAAAAGAGAGAAAATCAGAAGAGGGGTATGGGAAAGATAATGAGTTATGTTCTATAGATATTGAGTTTGAGAATATCTATTGTAAAACCAATTTAAAATGTATACTAAGCAGATTATGAGGGTAAAACTAGGGTAGGTAATATAGATTGCTTTTTCTTATTATTTCTATAAAGATGAATATATCTGATAGTAAAAAGAGATTTGTTTTACATAAATATATTAATTAAATTTCTGAGAGATGATAAGCACCCTTAGAGTCTAAGAATTAAAAAAGACAACTCAGGACAGAGTCTTGAGTTAACAAACCTATGTAAAAGGCAAGATGTATTTTATAATCCATCAATGCAGACTTAAAAGGAAGAATAAGACAGGTAGGCGGAAAGTCAAGAGAGAGCAATAACCTGAAAACACAGAAAGAATATTATGTCTAGGAAATGGTCAACAAAGCAAAATGGTCCAGAGATGTTAAAAAGATGAAGTTTGAGGGAAAAAAAGTTTATATATTTTATATTGGATAATGTAGAGATCCTTAGTAAATTGAGAGGTAGAACTCAATCTGGAATATATGAACAGATTTTAGGGGATCCATAGATTTAGATGAGAAACAAAAGTTCATTTTAATTGTTACTTATATTACAATTGTTTTAGATACCTCAAAATATGTTTACTCTCATCACTGTTTTGAAATTACTGTACTTATTAAACCTGGCACTAGACAGCACATGTTGAAACCTTCTCATCTATAAACTGTATTACAATATAATTGGCTTCCTTTGAAATTCTATTTATTTTAGACATTAAAATATTCTGGAAATTGGACCATAATATTCACCAGACTTTCAAAGGAGTCGATAACAACATAAAAGGTTAAGTATTTCAGAGAGAACAGTTACAATTGAGCAATTAATTCAGAAATCAAACCATAAATGGTTGAAAAGTGAAAAGAAAAGAAGTGAATATAGCAAATGTACACTGCTTTTAAAAAAAAATAATTGGCTGAGAAAGATAGGAAAGATATTACATGATAACTCAAGAGATGGCAAAGTCTAATAAAGTATTATTTAAATAATATGGAAAATTGGCTATGTTTATAGGCAGCAGGTAAAGAACTAGTACACAAAGAGAGAAAGGAGGTAATAGGATGTAAAATATCACTGCACCTGACAAGTGGAAATACCTAGCATATCCCTGGGTTATGCTCAAATTCTATGATATGCTGGGACCAGATACTGAGTAGCAAGCCACTAAGAAAAAAGAAAAGACAGACTCTCTGAAAGGCAGCATTTTACACTAGATCTTTAAAGTGTAAAAATAAAAAGAGGACAAGGTGTACATAAGCTATTCAGTGAAGCAAAGATGTCCCCATGACCACCCAGCACTAACTGACTAATACCTGAGTAACTGATAGGGAAAATGTCAATTGTTAGACACTCAATATCAGGATACAGAATTGCTACTAATCTGAGTATCCATGCACCAACTTCACAGAATATATTCTAGGTTTTCAAAAATTATTCAGACTACTAAAATAAAAATTAATGATCCTTCACAATCCACTTCCCCTGCCTCTAATTCTTAGAAGAATAAATGAAGCTCTTCCCCAAATTTCTGAAAAATGTGTTTGCTTTTTGTTTCTCTTTTGTTTTCAGTGCTAATTGTCTGTGTTAAATGTGTTTAATTATTGCAAAGGCAGATAAGAAATAAAATAGAAAGAAACAAATGAAAGGAAAATAGAGCTTTAAAAATAAACAAAAACTGAAATATAAATTGTTTCACAAAGAGAGAATTTTCTTCTGGCCAAGGGCCTGAGCTGAACAAAAGAAAATCATTGATTTTTTTCTTCTTCTTCAGAGAATAAGGAAAATGAAAACTTAAAACTCTGTCCTTCTAGGAAATGAGTCAGGAGCTTTGGCTAATAGATTGTGATCAACTGAGACAGGTTTGAAAGCCAGCAACTTGATTTTTTTCTCTTCAGATCATTTTCTTGTGATAAACATGGAGAAACAATGACTCAAAGTAACTAGAGTCTTGCCAGTCAACCTAGTAAGATCTCAATATATACAATTACAAATGAAGACTTAGCAGTAGGTGCTTTTTTCCCCAAACTTATACACATACATATATTCAATTGAAGAATTTTGATGTTATTTTGTTTCTGGTTTTTCATTTTTTGGCATGACTGTAATTTTATTGTTGAGTTTTATGAAGTCCTTGGACTACTCATCTTTGAAAATCACTGTAGAAAAATGTTCTCAAAACATTAAACTATATCCAAAATTTCTCATATACAAATCATTGTGAAATGTTTTACTATTTAAAAAATCTCATAAATTTAAGATACAATATTTTGCCTCTGAAGAAGAGAATTACATATTCTATAGAGTTTATTAATTTTAAAATAAATTATTTATATTTATACATCTAATTGAATATTACATTATATCATGCAAATTATGGTATCTATTATATCAAATGCATGATATTTATATAATATATATTATACATACTTTTCTTCCTTGAAAATGAGTTCACAACTTTGATTAGATGAGAGAAATAACATATAATGTATTTTGTGCATTATATGTTGTTACATATTAAAATTGATTTTTAAATTTTCCTTGCTTCTTTGTATCCAGTTTTATGGTCTCTTCAAATCACTTCTGATTATTTCTAATTTAATTGATGCTTTTTTCTTTCTTTCCTTGCTTTTTTTAGTCTTATGAGCCTGAATCCCACTACAATTTCCTCCAACTTTTCCCCATCAAAACATAACCAAGGGGAAAAGAATTCTGAATTCCTTTTACTTTCACTTTCTACATAAAATTCCACACCTATTCAGAAAACAACACCTTCTAGTTTCAACTCTACAGACACACAAAAGCTGCTTACAACAAATTGACTGGACAAATAAGTCAAGAAAGGAGGTTATATGAAGCAGATTTAACTAACCCAACATGACTGCAGATGTAACTAAGAAGTGTGAGATTTCTGCTCACTGTAAGCAAAGAAATATATTAGTAGCTAGTCACATCTATTTGGCAAAAGTGACTATTAGAGCTTTTGTAATTGTTCTGTTGTGACTTTCTATATTTAGAATAATACAGTAAGAACATAAGCTGTATTTTGGTAAATATTAACTATTTCACAAGATATGTGGAGGCCTTCTTAACCAGGAGCTGGAAGTTGTCATATTTATAAAAGGTTCTGGGATAACAGAATTTCACGGAGAAGTCTTAGTGTTCATAAGATGACCACATTAGCAGTAATATGTAAAACTAGTTGTTGGGAGTCTAGGCTATTTCCATATTTAAAAATTTACTTTAGAGACTAATAGGAGCTCATAAAAACCATTTATCAAACTACTTATTGTCCATAGGTGAGTTAGTTGGATTTCCTGATGAGCAGGTAGAGATTGATGAATAATAAGGGGAAAATTAGATATTAAGCAAAGATGCCCCAATTACTCTTGGAAAGACTGCCTAAAAGACAACATTGAAATCATCATCTCAAGAAAAAAGAATAATCTGTGTTCTATAACTCAAAGGTAAGAGGATTGAAAGCAGAAAAAATACCCTTTTAGTTAGAACTTCAGAACAATTATTCTGAATCTTCCATAAGTTCAGGTTTGGAACAGAAGGACTATCATTCTAGACCATCAACTAGCTCATGTACCAGGACAGGGCAGCAGGTCACAAGAAAGTTAGGTCTCTTTGACCAGTGGCCAGACTGACTATTTTTTTTAAATTTTATTTAAGGCAGTTAGGTTGTGACTAGCCCAAGGATACACAGCTAGGTAATTAATAAGTGTCTGAGATCAAATTTGAACTCAGGTCCTCCTGACTCCAGGACCATGGCTCTATCTACTATGCCACCTAGAGGCTGGAAGAGCAACTATTAATGTAACGAGAAGCTAGAAAAGTGTTTACGTTTGTAGCCAGATGACAATGGTAATGTTTATCTATGTAATGTTTGACCATGTAAACCCTGCATTAATTTAAAGCAGATAGGTTTCTCTGTCAATGGTTAGAGTTCTGAATCTAGAGTGTGGAGACAGGAAGAAGAGTTCAAAATTGTCATCACACATTTATTAAGCCAGTGATCCTGGGTATGTCTTCACTTAACCTCTGTTTCTCAGTTTCCTTAGCTATAAAATGAGACCTATCTTTCAGCATTGTTGTGAAGACAAAATAAATTAATATTTGTAAAATTCTTTGTAAACCTTGAAGTGCTATAAAATGGCAACTATCATAAATTGCTTATTGATGCACATATCAGTTTCTGGATATTTTGCTTATATTTCTGGGATTTCATTACCTAAACTTTCTGAGATCGCCAATCTCTTCCATTCAGTTATTTCCATTTAATCCTCTGCAAAGAAGTTTGATGCGGTGACAATATTGCTGTATTTAGAATGGGAAGACTTGGGTCAGAATCCTATATGTATGACTTACTGTTTGTGTGAACTGGGAGAGTCATAGCTTCTCTGGATCAACATTTCATAAGCATTAATAAAGTGGTTGGAAATGAGATTAACCTATAACATTATTAGCATTTGCTTTACCATGAATTCTTAGATTATTATATGTGCTATTTCATCACAAAAGTAGCATGGGCATTTCAAAATAACTAAAGTCAATTGATATATTCTATAAGGTGTCAGGATATATATATATATATATATATATATATATGTATGTATGTATATGTGTGTGTGTGTGTGTGTGTGTGTGTGTGTGTGTGTGTGTGTGTATAGAGAGAGACAGCGGAGTCATGTATTACTGAATGGTGGGAAATAATGATAGGGCAATATGTGGATTCATATTAAACCAAGATTTAAGCTTGATGTGGTAGGAATTGTAGATTTGGGTTTTAAGGCATAAAAATTAATATCACAACAATATGCAAGAAAAGAGAAGAGCTAAGGATCAGAAAAACCAATTAGAAATTTGAAGTCAGTTGTGAAGATGGCAAAAACTGAAACTTGAGTAGAGACCATGGAGAATGAAAAAAAAGGAGTGGATATGAGGAATGTTTAAAAAGAATCAATAGGATTTATAACTATAGATGTGACATGAAACTAGCCTATGTACATCTACACATATGCCATGAATTACTCATTGTCTCTTTTTGGCATTCTTTTCTCAAAATAGCATAAGTTGAGTTGTGAAAATATCCCAATCAGATAGGAAGTTTGAGGCAAAATGATTACTGATTTTCTATTTTACTATACTTATACATATATATGGTATATATATATATATATATATATATATATATATATATATATATATATATATATATATATATGGTAGAAACAGGGACACTATCTTTCTATATCACCTTATATATTATAGCTCTTTGATTCAAACTCAGTGCCTAAGCAAAAGCACAAGTTGGGAAACTTCCCTATTTAGTTGATGAGATTAATAAACAGAGACACCAAAATTTGGACAGCATTAGTGTCAAGGGCTGAAACCACTCTTCATGCTGGAGATTCTAGTAAACATAAGGCTGAATAGTCAAATAAAATAAGGTTTAAGGGGTAAATGTAAATTTAGCATTATATTTGGCAAGATGCTAGTTAAAAAAAGAAAGAAGGAAAATTAGAAAAAATATGGCTTTGAAATTTACCCCACCCACCCCATCCAGTCTTGACCTGACCTCTAGTATAGGTACTCAGGAGGAGAGAAATAGGTGGGAATTCAAAAAAAAAAAGCAAATTCTTCATCTTAGTCATATTTCCATCTGGAAATAGAATTTATTGTTTAGTGTGATTTTTAAATAGAAATGCATGTCTGTTTTTAGTTTGCTTCTTAACTCACAGTAGAGCAAGTACTCTATTTGCAGTGTGTCTTCAAATAATATTGTTAAGTAATGTAATCCCACTTTTCTATATGGTCCCTAGAACATTTCTGATTCAAGGTGGAGAAGTGATTGATTTGAAAATCAAACAGTAAATCAATCTAATAACAGGTTTTGTGTATTGTCAGGTAGTTTTGTAGAATAAAGAAGAGTTGTGTATTACTGAGATCTGAGAAATCAATTTGGGTAAAAGTGTGCATTCTTATTAATACAGTCCTTGAAAACCAGACAAAGAGTTCACCACAGCTTTGTAGTAGTCTACTGAGAGAGTCTAAAGAGGGATCAGTAGAGTAGTAGAGACCTAGTATTTTGACTCTCTCAGGAACTGAATAAAGAAAAGTCTTAATATTGTCCTATTCACTGCAGCTACCCAATTCTCTTTTAAAATAACCAGCAAATGAACTGTGCCCTAGAATTAATTCTTCAGGTTCTCTTCTCCATAACGCATGTGGGAAGTTGATACATAATGCTTAGACGTGCCATTAAAACCCCAAACAATAACATATAAGTGTTATTGCTTTTCTATCTCCTACTCATTGAGTTAAATAAAAGGCATTCTATTTCAGTTCTGTAAATTAGTTTGCCAATGTGACATATTGACTTGAGCTCTAAATGCTTAGGAAAACCTGCTTTTCCTTTTACCATTATCAACTTCTAAAAGTGGTAAATTTGGTTTTATGATGTATCATTGCTATTACTCTGAAAAACAATTATGCAAGAATATCTTAGACAGTCATAGTCTTGCTATACAAATGGAAAATAAAATATCATGTTTCATAACAGATGTTTATGGATATCATTTGTGGGCCCGAGTTTATGAATTAGGGTAAGTTTTGTACATATGGCAGGTTTATGGTTAGAAAGATAAGCCTGTGATATGTAACACATGTTTTGCTTGTGAACCATGTGGCAGAAATATATTTTTTTATCTTCTACTGAATTGAGGCCTTTGGTTGGTTAGACAATTATTTTAGTTGCAAATATCTAGAGAATTATGATTCTGAATGACTTTACATTTGAAAATGAATGAATACCAAATGAGAAAAATTATTCAATGTAATTTTTAGAAACAGAAAACTAATAGATGATTCTTAAAATGAATTTTATAGCACCATGGGCTACTTTCTCCTATGTTCTTATGGAATTTTTAAAGCATGGATCCAAAAACACTCTGACCAAATGTGTTCATAAAACCTTAGTGATATTTTTTATTGTTAAGTGAACACAAATAGTTTTGGCTCTTTTAAATCTTTGTTTTGTACTAAAAATAAATTCCTCACATTTCAATAAGGTTAGAAAGAAATATTTTTTCATTACTTCTCTGTCTTTACACTAAGAAAATTCCCTGGATAGAATGTGTAACACATGGAACTGTGTCCTGAATGGAGAAAAAAACGTTGACTCTCAAGATGAAATGAAAAGAGCTGAAGAGCATAGGATCCAGGATCTAGAAAGCAAAAATGATCTAAGACTTGTGTAGCACAAAGATTCAAAGAGTTAGTATGGAGAAAATTACCTGGAATAATAGTTCTGTAGTATTTGGGCAGTGTCCTCCTGGCCACTGGAGAAGAAAGAATAGGATTAAGTCATAGTTTATAGAAATACTCCTGTTTTAATTAAAAATGGGACAAAGTTAAACAAAGAAAACCTATACCCCTTGCAATCAGCAGGTGTTCAATGGAGAGTTTAGGGTACTATAGAGATATGCCTTGGAGAAGTATCCAGACAGAAATTCTAGCACTTTGTCATTTGTTTCTGGGAGTTATTGACCCCATTCTGCTGCTCCCTGTGTTATAAAAGAATATGAGATACGTACATATGCATCCAAAAAGCTTGCCTCTTCATATTCTCATGATTTAATTTAATAATCCCTGTAGAAAATGGAGGAGGGAGATGACTCTATACCCATGGTCAAGGAGAAACCTTAGGAACTAAGCCTAAGAAATTTCCATGTTTTATTATCTGTTTATTTGTTATTTGCTTTTATTCTACTTTTCTTTCTATGGTAAGAAATAAATAATTATGATACTGTTATAATAGAATTATTATAGAATTCTGTTCTAAGGAATTATAATACTTGTGAACATGCTGAATACATGTTTCTGTGTTTAACCTTATCATAACAAACGAGTTTTGATCAGTCACAACAATAAAGAGAAAGGCAAAGACTTTCCTCAGTAAGGAGGAAAACAGAGAGGGCAGTAAAGTGCAATAATAATTTAACTGAATAAATACCACTCCCATTAATGAAACAATAGTACTCACTTGCCAGTTTGGAGGGCTCCAACCCAGTTACACCAGACGCCCTGTTTAACTGGACTGAAAACCCAATATCAGACAGCTAGTCTCAGTCAAGTGAGCACAATGCTAGCATTCTCAGGGAAGATGACCCACCCCAGTGAGCAAGCCTCTAGGTTTCTCATTGCTGAAAACCTGTATTCAGTATCCTCCCCCAACACAAAAAGCTTGGGACAGTGTCCAAAAAATGAGTTTTAAAAAAGTCAGAGCAAAACCAAGACTTGTAGATAAGGATAGTCAAAACACCATCTCAGAAGAGGATGGCAGAAAAAGAATTACATCTGAAGCTGAAGAGGAGAATCTGAGTTGTTCTGCAGACTGAAATGACTTCTTGAAAGAGATCAAAAAGTATTTTAAAAATCAGGTAGAAAAATTGTGAAAAGAAGTGCAAGAAAAATTCAAAATCAGGCAAACGGAAGCACAGAAATTAGCTGGAGAAAATAAATTCTTTAAAAATGCAATTGATAAAGGTTCTCTCAGACTGGCCAATATGACCAGACAGGATAATGATAACTGTTGGAGGGATTTGGGGAAATCTGGGACACTACTACATTCATTGTTGGTGGAGCTGTGAACTCATCCAACCTTTCTGGAGAGACATTTGGAACTACACAAAAGGTCAGCAAAAATGTGCATACTCTTTGATCCAGCAATACCACTACTGGGTTTATACCCTGAAGAGATAATGAAAAGGGGTAAAAACCTCACTTGCACAAAAATATTCATAGCAGCCCTATTTGTGGTGGCAAAGAATTGGAAATCAACTAAATGTCCTTCAATTGGGGAATGCTTAGCAAAGTGTGGTATATGTATGGCATGGAACACTATTGTTCTATTAGAAACCAGGAGGGATGGGAAATCAGGGAAACCTGGAGGGATTTGCATGAACTGATCTTGAGTGAGATGAGCAAAACCAGAAAAACACCATACACCCTAACAGCAACATGGGGGCGATGATCAACCTTGATGGACTCACTCATTCCATCAGTGAAACAATCAGGGACAATTTGGGGTTGTCTGCAATGAAGAATAACATCTATATTCAAAGAAGGAACTGTGGAGTTTGAACAGACCAAGGACTATTAACTTTAATTTGGGGGGAAAACCTGATAAATTATTTTCTTATCTTGCTATCTCTTATACTTTATGTTTCTTCCATAAGGATATGATTTCTCTGTTATTATATTCAATTTGGATCAATGTATACACCATGGAAACAATGTAAAGACTGGTAAATTGCCTTCTATGGGGGGTGGGGGGAGGGAAGTAGGATTGGGGGGAAATTGTAAAACTCAAAATAAAATCTGTACATACAAAAAATAAAAATGCAATTGAACAATTTCAAAAAGAAAATAATTCCTTCAAAAATACAATGGGGGGGCAGCTAGATGATATACTGGATAGAGCACTGATCCTCGAGTCAGAAGCTTAGTTCAAATTTGGTCTTAGACACTTAATAATAATTATCTAGCTGTGTGCCTTTGGGCAAGTCACTTAACCCCATATGCTCTGCAAAAACTAAAGATAATACAATGGGACAAATAGGAAAAAATATTAGCATCTTTAAATATAAAAATTTACCAAATGGAAAAGGAGATGTAAAAGTTAACTGAAGAATAAACTGAAACAAGTAGAGGCTAAGATCCTATGAGACATCAAGAATAAGTCAAGCAAAATCAAAAAAGAGAAAAAATAGAAGACATATTGAAGAACTCAATGGAAAAAAAACATCTGGCCTGTAAAACAGATAAAGAAGAGATAATTTAAGAATTACTGGACTACTGGAAGTTCAGGATCAAAGTAAAATTCCTTCAAGAAATCATCAAGGAAAATTGTCCTGTCATCCTAGAATCAAAGGGTGACATAATCATTGAAAGAATCCACTAATCACCTCCTCAAAGGAATTCTAACATGCAAACACCAAGGGTATATTAGCAAACTTCCAGAATTACTATATCAGGAAGCAAATTCTGCAGGCAGCCAAGAAGAAGCAATTGAAATATCAAGGGGACACAGTCAAGATTACACAGGACTTGGCAGCATCAACACTGAAGTAAAAAAACATCACTTGTACAAAAATATTCATTGCATCCCTTTTTGTGGTGGCAAAGAATTGGAAATCAAGTGAATGTCCTTCAGTTGGGGGAATGGCTTAGCAAACTCTGCTATATGTATGGCATGGAATATGAGGTTTGATCAGTCACAACAATAAAAAGAAAAGCAAAGACTTTCCTCAGTTAGGAGGAAAACAGAGGGGGCAGCAATGAACAATAATGATTTACCTGAATAAATACCACACTCCAAAGGAACTTGCATTACAACCAAGAATCAACTATCCTGCAAAATTGAGCACACACTTAAAAGGGACATTTAATGAAATAAGTTACTTTCAGTTTTCTGATGAAAATACCATAACTGAACAGAAAATTCAATCTTACAGGAGACTTGAGATAGATATAGCAATATAATTGGAAAAAAGATAAAGAATATTATTCAATAGGATTGTAATTAAATTAGAAAAAAATGAATGTTATTTAATAAGACTGGTTAAATTCTACAGGATAGGATAATATTCATAACCCCTGAGCACTGTATTTCTATTAGAGGGAGTACATTTAGACAGAAAGTATGGAGTTAAGTTGATTTTGATAGAATAACTTAAAAATTAAGACATTAAAAAAGGAATTGTACTGGGATGGGAGGAAGAGGGAGGCAGAATGAGGTAAATTACATTACATGAAGAGGAGTAAAGGTTGTATTACAATAGAGGGAAAGGAGGGATGAGAATTTCTTGAATATAACTTGTATAAGATTTGACTCAAAGAGGAAATAACAGTCACTTGAGTTTAGAAAACAATTTTACTATTCAGGCATAAGGAGGGGAAAGGCAGGGGAAGAATGACTGAAAGAAAGGAAAAAGGACAAAAGTGGGAAAGAAGAATGAAAATGGAGGGGAATGATGTAAAGGAACAAATTGATGAAGGAAGAGATCATAAGAAAAACTGCTGAAGAGCAGTGAAAGTTGAATGACAAATAAAAAATGGAAAGGAGATGAGACATAGGGTAATAAAGAGTTAGCATTTATAACTGTGAATGTAAATGGGTTAACCTCTCCCATAAAATGGGAGCAGATAGCAAAGTGAATTAAAAACCAGAATCCTGCAATCTGTTCTTTACAAAAAATGCATTTGAAGCACAGAGATGCACACCTAGTAAAGGTAAAAGGTTAGAGCAGAATGTATTATGCTTCATTGGAAGTAAAAATGTAGGGGTATCAATGCTTATCTCAGACAAAGCAAAAACAAAAATAAATCTCATTACGAGGGATAAGAAAATAAATTACATCTTCCTAAAAGGAACAATAGGTGATGAAGTAATTTCAATAATAAACATATATGCAACAGGTGATATATAGTATCCAAATGTTTAGAGAAGAAACTAAATGAGTTACCAGAAGATCTTAACTAAAAAACAATAAACAATACAGGTGGGGACCTCAGAGTTTCTCTCTCAGAATTCGATAAATATAACCATAAAATAACCATGAAGGAAATTTAAAAGATAAACAGAATTTTAGAAAAGTTAGATGTTATAGACTTCTGGAGAAAATTCAGTGGGGATTAAAAAATAACTATATCTTTTCCAGTTGACAAGGGTACCTACACAAAAATTAATCATATGTTAGGGCATTAAAAACCTCACAATAAAATATATAAAGGCAGAAATATTAAATTTGTCCTTTTCAGTACATGATGCAATAAGAATCACAAGTAAAAAAGTCATGGAAAGATTAAAATTATTTGAAAACTTAACCTAATGTTAGAGAATATGTTAGTCAAACAACAAATCCTTGAAATAATATTTAATTTCATCTAAGACAATAACATAAATAAGACAACATACCAAAATGTGGGATATTCCTAAAACATGTATTTGGGGAAATTATATGTATATGTATATGTATATGTGTGTGTGTGTATACATATATATATATGTATATATATATATATATATATATATATATGTATATATATATAGTTACATATAGTTATATATAGTTATATATAGTTATATGAATGACAGAGAAAAGGGAGTTCAATGAATTGAGCAAGCAAGTAAAAAGGTCAAAAAAGAATAAATTAAAAATCTCTACTTAAATACCAAATTAGTATTTCTGAAAAATTAAAAAAGATTAATAAAATTGAAAGTATGAAAATTATTGAACTAATAAATAAAACTATGATTTGTTCTTATAAAAACAATAAAATAGATAAATATTTAGTTAATTTGATTAAAAAAAAGAAAACATCCAAATAATCAGTATCAAAATTCATAGCAATGAGGAGGAATTTAAAGAAACAATTCAGAACTATTTTTTCCAATTGTATGTTAATAAATTTGACAATCTAAATTAAATGAATGAATATTTACAAAAATATAAATTGCCTAGATTAACAGAAGAAAAAGCACTCAAATAACCTCATTTAAGTAAAAAGAATTTGAATCAGTTCTCAATGAACTCCTTAAGAAAAAAAAAATCTCCAGGGACAGATGAATTTACAAGTGAATTCTACCAAACACTTAAAGAACAATTAATTCCATTTCTATATAAACTATTTAAAAAAATAGATGAAGGAGTTCTGCCAAATTCCTTCTATGAAACCAATATGCTGCTGATACACAAACCAGGAAGAGTAAAAACAGAGGAAGAAATAATAGACCATTTTCCTGAATAAATATTAATGCAAAAATTGTAAATAAAATATTAACAAAAGTGATTATAGAAGTTAATACTAGGATAATACACTATGGTCAAGTAGTATTTATGCCACAAATGCAAGATTGGCTCAATATTAGGGAAACTATCAGCATATTGACCATATGAAAACTGTGCGAAATCGTGATTATCTCAATAAATGATGAAAAAGCTTTTGACAAAATGCAGCACTCTATCTTATTAAATATATTAGAGCGTATAGGAATAATGGAATTTTCCTTAAAAAATATATCATTATCTATCTAGCCATCAGCAAGAAGCATTCCCAATAAGATGAGGAAAGAAACAAGAATGTCTGTTATCACCACTATTATCTAATATTGTATTAAAAATATTAGCTTTAGCAAAACTAAAGGAAAAGTGGGAGAAATTAGAATAGACAATAAAGAAACAAAACTTTCACTCTTTCCAAATGATATGATGCATATTCCTATTCATATTATACTCAAAAATCAACTTAAAACTACTTTAAACAATTGACAACTTTAGCAAAATTGCAAAATATAAGAAACTCACATAAATTATCAGCATTTCTATCTATTATCAGCAATGTCTGGCAACCAGAGATAGAACTATAAACAATATAAAATACATGAGAGTTTATTTGCCAAGACACAGTCAAAACCAAACAATTACAAAGCACTTTCAAACAAATTAAATCAGATCTAAATGATTGAAAAAATGTCAATTGTTCATGGGTAGGCAAAGATAATATAACACAAATAACAACTCTACAATTAACTCTACATGTCAACATCTCATACAATATACCAAGATAAAGGCAAAATATATAGAGGATTTAGACATAAAACATGATGCCATAATGCAGTTAATTGAAGAAGGAACACTTTATCTGTCAGATCTATAGAAAGGAAAGGAGTTTATAAACAAATAAGGATATATAACTTTATAAAATTCAAAATGATAATTTTGATTAAATTGAATTTAAAAAGGTTTTGCACAAATAAAATCAATGTAATCAAAATAAAAAGGAATGCAGAAAATTGGGACAAACTTTTTATAGCTAGTATGTCTGTTAAATGACTATTCTAAAACATAGAGAACTGGGTAAAATTTACAAGAATATAAGTCATTCTCCAATTGATAAATGATCAAAGGATATGCACAAGCAAACTTCTGATTTAAAGCTATCTATAGTCACGTGAAAAATGTGCTCTAAATCGCTATTGATTAGAGAAAAGCAAATTAAAACTACTCTGAGGTACCATTTCACACCTATTGGATTGGTCAGTATGAGATAAAAGGAAAATGATCAATGTTAGAGGGGATGTGGGAAAACTGGGAAACTGATATATTGTTGATAGAGTTGTGTACTGATCCAACCACTTCATGAGCGATCTAGTACTATGGCTAAAGGGCAATAAAACAGTGCATACCCTTTGAACCAGGAATAACATTATTAGGTTTATATCTCAAAGAGATCACATGAAAGGATAAAAAATCTACATGTACAAAATATTTATAGCAGTTCTTTTTGTAGTGACAAAGAATTTGAAATTGAGGGGAAGTCCATCAATTGGGAAATGGCTGAACAAATTGTATGTGAACATGATGGAATACTACTGTTAAGTAAGAAATCATGTTGGTGGGACTTCATAAGTCTGGAAAATCTCACATAAAAATTTTTGAGTGAAGTAAGCAAAACCAGAAGAACAATGCACACATTAACAGCAACATTCTGTTGATGTTCAACTATGATGAACTTGCCCATCTCAGCAGTACAAAAATCAATAACAATTCTAACGGACTTGTAATGGAAAATCCTATCCACATTCAGAGAAGGAGCTATAGAGTCTGAATGTAGATCAGATATTGCTATTTTCAGTTTTTTAATTTGCTTTATATTTTTTGGTATTTTTTTGGTATTTTGGTATTTGGTATTTTTGGTATTTTTTCCTTCTCAAAGTTTTTTCCCATTCATTTTTGTTCTCATTCTTCTTTCACAGTGTAATTAATATGGAAATGTCCTAAACATAATTATACATGTATAACCAATATTGGGTTTTTCTCTCTTTCAGGGGAAGGGAGGAACTGAGAAAAATATGAAACTCAAAACTTTACAAAGGGGCGGCAAGGTGGCAGTGTGGATAAAGCACCAGCCCTGGAGTCAGGAGTACCTGGGTTCAAATCCAGTCTCAGACATTTAATAATTACCTAGCTGTATAGCCTTGAGCAAGCCACTTAACACCATTTGACTTGCAAAAACCTAAAAAAAACATAAAAATAACTTTACAAAAATGATTGTTGAAAAATAGTTTGGGGGGCGACTAGGTGGTAGAGTGGATAGAGCACTGGCCCTGAAGTCAGTAGTACCTGAGTTCAAATCTGGCCTCAAATACTTAATTACCTAGGTGTTTGGCGTTGGGCAAGCCACTTAATCCCATTTGCCTTGCAAAAACCTAAAAAAAGGAAAAATATCTTTGCATGTAGTTGGAAAATAGATGAATTAATCAATAAAAAAGTAGATAACATGTAATGGGCAGGGAGTTGTAAGGGAGAAAGAACTGTGAGCTTCAGTTCACTGTGAATATTCTAACACTAAGCAGTAATTATAACTAGGAACAGCATCAAAAACTGGACATCAAAGCCCCAACATCAATCATGGTACCCCTGGCATAATCTAAATGATTGAAAGCACATTTAGTAAAAGTTCACATAATGAAGCATTAAACTAAGCCCTGGGAATACAAATTAAAAAGTCAGATAGTCCTTCCTCTTAAGGACCCAACATTCTCTTAATTAATTAATTAGTCAATCAATCAATCAATTAATTAATTCTTTTAATGGACAGCATGATGTGTCAGCATCATTTATGGAAAGGTAGCTATAAAGCTATAAATCCTAACCCAGAGAATGGGTGAACACAAGGATTTGATCATGCAATCAAGCAAATCATCCATGATGGAAAATGTTTCCTTCTCCATAGAGAGAACTGATGAATTATTAATGCAAGCTAAAGTATACTTCTTTCTTGGTTGCTTATAGGGTTTTTTGTGTGTTTTCTTTAGCAACATGTTTTAAATTGATATGAAATTGCTTTCCTTCTCAAGAAGGGAATAACAGTGGGGGGGAGGGAAAAATTCTAACTTAAAACTTCAAAATATATTTATTTACACATATGACTCTGAAATATTTAATAAAATAAATAAAAATTATCTTAAAATTTATAGAAACAACTTAGGAGTTAAAAACCTTAAGACCAGGTACAAATGCAAATGTGTGGGAGAAAAAAAGGATGAGAAAAAATTGGACCAGAAGAAATATCATCCTAGACTACTTTTGAAGATAGGATGATAGTCAAGAGCATGATAATATAGATGTTAATTCAAAAACCTATTCAGGCATTTGATAATTCCATGTGCTTCAGATTGATGCTTTCAAGATGTAAAATCCAAACTGAAGATAACATTTTTGAAGTGATCTGCACAGGAATCATATTTATAATTATGAAATTGAATGAAATTTCAAACAGAAAGTGTAGAGAGATGGCAGAATCATCTGTACTAAGAACTAACATCTACCTATATGATTTGGGAATAATAAAGAAAGGTTAGAGAAGTTGGAAGAAGGGTGAAGATTTTAGATTTAAATACAAGATTTGCAGTGTGGTCATGAGCAATTCAACTAACTTCAGTTTCAACAAATATGAAATGAAGAAGTGGAGTAAATTGAACTCTAAGGTTCTTCCAGCTATATATATGCTATCCTTTGAAAGAATTCAGAATGTGAGATGCCACTGAAGCCTCTGAAAGGAAAATGTGAATGAGACTGAGTGATCAGCAGAAACAAAAGCTTCAGAAAAAGAATAAATGTTATAAAAATTGAATTTTATAATCAAGACATCATTGGCAACTACAGAAAAGTTTCAGTAGTATTAAACATAGAAACCTATTTTTGTTTTTGCTTTGGCAAGGCAATAGAATTAAATGACTTGCCCTGGGTCACACAGCTAAGTAAACATCAAGTATCTAAGGTTGGATTTGAACTCAGGTCCTTCAGACTCCAGAGTCAATGTTCTATCTACTACAACACCTAGCTGCCCCTAATTGTATTTTTAAAGGGTTTGTTTTCTTCAGTCAATTTTTGTGCTTCCTTGTTTTTCTACTTAAGTTTTAAAATCCCTATTGATCTCTTTTAAGAGATCTTTTGGAACTGGAGATCAATTCAAATTATCCTCTTGGGCTTCACATTTTGTCTACAATTCTCTTCTGAGATGTTGTGATCTTTCTTTTCTCCATAAAAGCTTTGCATCGTTATGACTTTTCTCTGATTTTTCTTACACACATTGAGTTCTGTTTCTGGGCCACAGGGGCACTGCTCCAAACTTCTTGTGTTGAGGGAGGGGGCGGCTCTTCCATTTTGGGGAATGCTAGCAGTTTGTTCACTGGACTGGAGTGGTCCAGCCCTGTCGTCTCACTGGTTGCACAGCAAGCCTGGGCTCCCAATCTGCCATCTGCACTTGTATCAGTCCTCCCAAATGGTCTGCTGTGCTGTTAGTCCACTGATCTGGGATCCAGGGGCCTCAGCTGCATATCTCTGTTGTAGTTGCCTGGTCTCTTCCAAAATCCAGTCATTCTCATCTCTGTTCCCTGTCCTGGACTCTGCTCCCTGCACTACGCCCTGCTCCCCTTTCCTTAAATTCTACTCAGATATCTTAAACTGGAAAATACTTCACTCTGTTCTTTTGTGGGTTCTGTTACTTCAGAATTTTGTTTGTTGGGGACTCAGGAGAACTTAGGGAGGCTCCTGGCTTCTTTCTGCCATCTTCCTTTCCATTCTTTTAATTTTGTTTACTCTTTTTTGTTCTGGATTCCTTTTTTATTTTTAATTAAATTTAATTTTATTCATTATTTTATTTTTGCAAGAGAATGGAGGTAAGTGACTTGCTACACAGCCAGGTAATAATTAAATGTCTGAGGTCAAATTTAAACTGAGGTCCTCCTGACTCCAGGATTGGTGCACTTTCCACTGCATCACCTAGTTGCCCCTGTTTTTTAAAGTCAAAATGGGTAATTCTTGTGCAATTCTAATGTTTAAACAACTATTTTCTGTGGTGAGTTTTAGTACCATTTTTTCCATTTGACCAGTTCTTCTTTGGGGGGAGTTCTTTCCTTGTTTGTTTTGTTGGGATTTTTTTTTGCTAAGCAATGAGGATAAGTGACTAGTCCAAGTTTATACACCTAGGTAATTATTGAATGCCTGAGGCTGGATTTGAATTCAGGTCCTTCTGACTCCAAGGCCAGTTTTCTGTCCACTGTGCCAGCTAGCAGCCCCAAAGAATTATTTTCTTCAGTGAATTTTTGTACCTTTTTAATATTTGGCCTAGTCTGCTTTATATGAATAAAGTTCTTTCATTTATTATTTTCCATGTCTCTTAAATAAAATGTTCTTTTTTCATAATTTTCTTGCATTGCTCTCATTTTTTTTCCTATTTTTTCTTCTACCATTCCCATCTTTCTCATCATTTCCAGGAGTTCTTGTTAGATTTAAATTCAGTTAACATTTTTCTTTAAGGTTTGTTTTATTTAAGGTAATTATCTTCTAAACTCGTGTTTTGGTCTTCCCTATTACCATAGCATCTTTCTATTGTTAAATTCTTCTTTTGTTTACTCATTTTTCCAACCTATTTCTTTACTTTGAACATTATATTAAAGTTGTTCTCTGCTCACCTGGGAGTGGGGAGACAGTATCTCAAGCTTCAGGTTTTTTGAGCCTCAGCTTTCAGATCTAGTTCTGAGGATTTGAAAGTTTTTGGTGCGATTTGGAGCAAGATGTACACACTGCCTTCTTCATCTGTGTTCTTTACCTATAGAGGGTCCCTTTTCCCCTGTAGTCACAAGGACTAGTGCTCCTTTCAATCATACAGCCATAAAATGATGACCATGTACAATTCTCTCTGATCATTGCCAACACCAGGGTCTTATTTTGCTTTGGAAGTGAGTTAAGTGACCTGGCTTCCTTCTAACTCACCACCAGCAATACTCTCTACCCTGGAATTGTAACATATCTATTTTGGGGCAACTGAGCTGCCAATCATCACCACCTGTAACCAATACCAGCAAAAGTTCCATTCTGATATCTTTCTGACCAGTAGTATAACTCCCTTTCCACCTCTGGCCTGAGAACTCTTGAAGCTGCTACCACTAGTGTTGCTTTTGCTACTTGTATGTTCTCTAGACAAGCCTAGCTATGGTATCCCAAAGATCCCATGTTGATTTCCTAAGTTTTCTTAGGACAGAAAAAACTTTATCCTGAAATTTTGGTTCTTCTACTCCAAAATTTGATTTAGGTCATTATTTTTAAAGTTGTTCTGAAGGGAATATTAAGGAAGTTTAGCTAGGTAGCTGTCTTGCATCAGTCATCTTGGCTCCACATTTTTTCCCATTAATTTAGATATACAGTACCTAATACGTAAGAGTAAGTTATTGATAACAGAAGACTGACAAAGTTTACTAGAGATAAGGAATAAAATAGAATACAGTAATAAAATCTATGGTCTTAGAGATTAGGACACAAATATAATCAAAGCATTGGTAATGACAATATAGAGTTTAATGCAAGGAGGCACATTTGACTTCATAGGTAATGTATAACTGAAAATTGATTAAATGATAGATACAATGAAATATGGCACTTTAGGAAATTGAGGATGGGGAGAGTATCATTTTGCATAAACTATCTATTTTCCTATAAATAATTTCAGGAACCAGAGCCAGGAATTATGGCAATTAATATTTAAATGAGGATCAACAGGAAAAATAAAAGTGACATTTTTCTCAGGGTATACTAGAGACTACTTAGAAAAAAAGAAGTAATAAGTTCAGAAAATAAATCATACACTTGGCAAATGAATATAATAGAGCAGTTATGATAGACTTCAATTATTCATACATACAGCTACTGAAATTTTGGTTTGCTGAAAGAACAGCTAATAATTTCTTGATTTGTTTAATGATAATTTCATCCTTCAAAAATGAAAGAATGAACAAGGATATTCTGCACTGAATTTGCACTATGGATGTACTATTTGCTAGGTTCAAAATTTTAGTTATTATAAAAGTTATATTTTTCTTTTTCTGTTTTCAATGAAGCTGGAAAAAGAAAAGGAAAGAGAAAAATTACAGAAGCATTTATTAAACATCTACTATGTTCCAGACACCATGTTATATAATTATCCTAATTTTTCAATTGAAGAACCTGAGACAGACAGTGGTTAAGTTACTTACCCAAGATTAGAAATCTGTTAAATACTTAATGTCAAGTGTGAATTCAGATCCATTTGGTTCCAGGTTCAGCAATCTATCCACCATGACATTCAAAGTAAATAATAATAATAATAGTCACAAAACTTTTAAAAAGAAATTACAGGAACACCAGGAAAAATACACCTTCCATATATACTTTAGGGTTCAAAGACCAGAATCATATGGCATGCAGTCTACATTTTGATTAAGCAAATTTGAAAGAGTTTTAAAAAATCATTTCCTTGTAAGAAAAATCTTGAAAGTACAGCTACTCAGAAATGGAATGGACTGCATTATAAAGTAGTGAATTCCCTTTTCACCTTCTATCCACCAGTTCTGTAAATATGAACTATGATCAAATAAAATCTATCACTATTTTTTGAATGAAAAAGATGGGGTTGTATCATTCTAATCTTCTAAAGCCTAGTCATAATCCCTATAGCTTACTCAACCAAAATTCCTTACCTCTCTGCTTTAGGTGTTGACTCTCCCATCAGACTGTAAGATCTTTGCATAGAAATGCTATCTTTCCTTTTTTAAAAAAAATATTTAATCCCTAGTCCTTAAGCAGATAGCACTTAATAAAATTCATTTATTTAATCTTGTCAGGCATGTTGTAGAAGGGTTACTTGCTCAAGCACTGTCAGGGAGGAAAAGGACACAGAAGGAACCAATATGTAATAAAACTGGTGTAAGTTTGTGGAGGATCTTAAATTCTAGTTTTAAAAAGATTTTTTTTATCTTAGCGGGAAAAAGTTGTTGCTGAAGGTTGGATATAGTCATATCTGTCCTTTAGGTATTTTTACACAATGTGAAAATTAAATTGGAGAAAAATGAATATTAAGTTTGGTGTGAGTAAGGAACCAGTAGAAATAGAACTAGATAAGGTTGTATTTGGATTTTAAAATTTCAAAGATCTGTACTTTAGAACTGATGAAATTCCAAAAAATATTGATAAAGTCACAAATGTGTCCATGTAATCTGTGGGGTAGAACAATAGATTTGGGAACATAGATTGAATGAGTAATATCTTTATAAATAGTGAAGCTAAGGACGGAATGTAGAAAAATATTGTTAATAAAATTCTAATGTCATTAGTGAAAAGTTTGGTAATGTATTCTGGAGCTCCAACATCTATAAGAAAAGTTGAACAAGCAAAGTTTTATAAACCCACAAAGAGTTTTGATAGAGACACTGAAACAAAACATCAAGAGAATGATTCTTATTTTCAATGATGATGAAATTATATACTGATATGAATTAGTGAGAAACATCATTAGTGGAGAGTTTCAAAGGAGATTATGCTCAAGGGAGAGTTGATTTCATTTAAAATTTAGAAGTTGAAGAAACATTGGATGATGAACATAAATTTGTTGACAGTAAAAGGAAGTTTCAAAGAATACAAGAAACAGGTTATGTGATTAAGTAATCCAATTTGAAAGGTAATGGGAAGAAAGAGGATGTGGTTTTATTCCAGAGGAGTTAACATGAGCAAGCTACTTGCTCCAAAAAAAAGGAAAGATAAAATGACAAAGCATAAGTAGGTAGTTATGACATTTTGTTTTCTTGGAAGAATGACACAAATACAGGATCTTTAAAATTAATACAACCCACAGTTCAAAGTAGAATTTTAAAACATTAATATTTTGTAGTAAATGACCCCATGAGACTTCTCTTACAAGCACACTTTTGTTTTTGATTGAGACAATAGTTACCACCTCTATTTTCTGAGTTTGTGATCTCTGAGTATAGGAAAGGTGAAAGAGTGACAATAAAAAAACAACCTTTTAAGCATTTTCTCCTCCAGGTGTTCTTCTCTTCATTTATTGAAATTCAACACGGTAAATAGATAAACATTTGACTAGTTGTTCCATGATTCAGTTGTATTGTTACATGTCCATACATTGCACATAGAAAAATCAGAAGATATTTAAAATGTAAAACTTAAACTCATAACTGAACAGAAAAAATTCTACACTCTATCCCCATCTTTGACAACTGGCTAGGTGGTCTCTGCTTGAGGTTAAGAAAAACCAAGACAATTCATGCTATTTTTCTATTGATCTAGTTTTTAGTTTTTTTCCTATAACAAGCTGAAATCTGTCTCTCTAAAACCATTTTTCTAACCATTATTTATTCTAACTTCTGGGAAATAGCAACAAATTTCATTCTGCTTCCATATCACACAAGTATTTGCTGATAGCTTATGGGTCCCCTTTAATTCTTCTTCAAGCTAAATATCCAATTCTTTTAACCATCCATTTTCCAACTTGATCATCTCATGGAACTTGTCAGTGTCTTTTCTAAATTGTGGAGTCTAGGGCAGACTAAAAAAGGAAAAATTCTTGACAAAAGAAGGAATAAAGATAAAAAAAGAATACTATGCAGTATAGTAGGGAAAGTGCTGGTCCTACAACAAGAAAAACTTGAATTCAAATCCCATTTGAGATATTTCCTAACCTTTTGACTTTGAGCAGGGCAATAAATCCACCTGCCTCAGTTTTCTTGACTGTAAAATTAAGTATACTTCACAGGGCTATTATAAGCTCAAATCAGGTAAAACACTTAGAACATTTCCTGGAACATAGTAGAGATTTAATACATAATAATTCCCTCATTCCAAAAATATAAATTGGACAATTTTGGTAACATTAAATGGACAAGCTTCTGCATAAATTTAATGCATTTAAAAAGGGAAGAGAAATAATTACCTGGGAAATATTCATAGTAAGCTTCTCTGATAAAGTTTTAATATCCAAGACATATAGGAAATTTATTCAAACATATAGGTACAGAAGCTAATAGATTAATGGTAGAAATATGTGAACTGGTAGTTGTTGAAAGAAGAAACATGTTACAAACTAAGAAGAGAAGACAAATAGTGATAAGAGTAATTGAGACAATCAAATGACACCAGAAATTGCTGCTTGGTCACATTATTTTTTTTAGGTTTTTGCTAGGCAATGGAGTTAAGTGGATTGCCCAAGGCCATACAGCTAGGTAATTATTAAGTGTCTGAGACTGGATTTGAACCCAGGTACTCCTGACTCCAGGGCCAGTGCTTTATCCACTGCGCCATCTAGCTACCCCTGCTTTGTCACATTTTTTAAAATATTAATCTAAACTGATTTATCAGTGAGTAAATGGAAGAAAATCTAGCTTTTTTGAGGAAAACTCATTTTTAAAGAGAGTATAAGTTGCTAAATGAGTTTTAATAAATTATACTGTGCCCCCTTCTCCCTCTACATTTCATCCTCCTATGTACCTAGGGGAAAAGGGGGATAGAGGGAGGCAGTTTACCAAATTTCTGTGAATAAGAAGAATATTAAAACTGTGTCATTCCAAGCAAATTCATAGAGGACAGTGTAGGTCTACTGGGTGTGGTATGAGCATTATTTATGATTTGTGTCTGTACGCATATAGACATAATCATTACAAGTACATAAACATCAATCTATTGATCTATTGCCTTCTTTCAGTCCATAATGCACAATCATGGGTTTTCCAAATTACTCCTGAGCAATTTCTGCGACAAAATCAGTTTCTGCTTGGTTCAATAAATTTCTTTTTCTAATGTATGCTGGATGATCACTGGTCAATAATGAAATTAGGGTATGTATTGCACTAGATGGTTCCAGATCTTTGTTCCAGTAAGGTTTTATACTTGTATGACACAAGGCTTAATTTCTAGGAACTCTTTTTAATATATTAGAAAGCACTGGAAACACCTAAGAAAAGGAAACCTTTTCCTATTTGTTCAATTTTTCCACAATGGGGAAAAATAGCCCATGATTTATTTGACAGAATTACATTTAACAAAAAAAATTCTCAGCCTACTCCAGCTTAGAATCCTGGCAGGCTATACAGAGAGGAAGCAGTTTTATCAGCACATCCTTTATATGGCATCCTTCAATCCAATTTTGGAAACACAACTAAGCTATTTAAAATTGAAAATGAGTTTAAAAGAAAAGTTGTTTGTTGCTTGAAAGGGATTTGAAACATTTAGAAATATATTCAAATTCTTTGAAAAGATCTTTTTTCAATTACAGTACAGTTTTTATAGTAGAAAGAAGAGTAGCTGTCAGCACTTTTCGATTTCTTTTACTCAAATACTTTCCATAACTTCTAACTACAATACAAACATACCCTCAGTAACTAGCAGATTATTTTGCTTGAGTAGACATATAAAGGAAAAGGGTATAAAAGAAAAGTGTTTATGATTTGAAAGTTGTTTTGAAAAAGCTCAGTTTGAAAGTTCAAAGTACCAGTAAGAGCAGAGGTTCTGGTTCTCTATATATATATTTTCTCATAACCCTCAAAAATGTTGAAATGTTGACAAGTCCTAAAAAAAATCAGTATAATCAATCAGCCTAGCACACGTTCAACCTCCTTCATGAGGTTTTCTCTATAGACACAATGAGCAAAGATTAGAGACAGATTAGACAAAAGATCAGAAGAAGAAAAGGAAAAAAGAATAGAGTGATGAGAATAGAAATTAGTGAAGATTTCTTAAAATTGTGCGACATAAGAGAAAAGCATTTAAAGGAAACAAAGATGGAAGACTGGAAAGGAAAAGGAAAAGCTCCTAAATCATATTATCATGTAAACTGAGGGCAAGGGAAATGTTATTATATATGCATTCTTGTATATATTACATATGTGTGTGTTACTTTAGTAAAATTAGAATCAAAAGTCTGGGTTAGAGAAGAGGATATTAGAAGAGAATATTACCCATGCTTTAATGAAGAGACTGGCAACATTTCAAGTGAAAGAAACTATAAAGGTCTAGTACTTGTTTGGGGGGGCAGCAATCTATACATCTGAATTGGAACTGGGAGAAGAGATTGAAATAGAATTCATTCATGACCTTTATGATGTTGAGTTTGATTATAAACATTACAATTTAGAGAGAATGTTGATAAATTGAATATTTAGAGGAATGTCAGTGACCTTGAGATTATGCCACAGAGAGCAACCAACAGATGGAATAATGAGCTGAAGTCATAGAAAACATATGCCACTTCTTTTTCACATGATAAAGGAGACACAGGACTAAGATTTATTTTGGAGTACCCCAAAAAGTTGTACTAGGAACAATGGATTGAAGTTATAGAGATACAAATTGAAGCATGATCAAAATTTAATAATAGATGTAAGTTTTTTTTTGAAAAACAGGCCTTCGTATTCTTTTACATTTATCTATTGGGAAATAGCTTCTTGGCTCTTTCCCTTTTGAATTTATTGTGGAATTTAATGAAGGATGTTGATCTACCCTAATTTCTGAGTTATTTTTTAAAATTAATTAATTTGTTTATTTTCATCCATATACACACATGTATATTTTTAAGTTACAAAATTTCCTTCCACCCTCCTTTCCCATTTCCCTCTCCTTGGCGTCAAACAGTGAGGCTAGCATTGTATATACAATATTTTGGATAGACATGTTTACATATTAGTCATTTTCAGTATGAGGAATTATGAATAAGGGAAATAAGAGATATTTTTTGTAAAGTATTCATCATATTCTGAAAAGAGGAAGAGAAAAGGTAGTAGAACCAAGAGAACAATGTATACGTTAAAAACAACATTGTGAGGTGTATGACCAACCTTAATGGAAGCAGCTACTCTCAGCAGTTCAGAGAGCTAGGACAACGATATTGGACTGGTTATGGACAATGTTATCCCCATCCAGAGGAAGAAAAACAAAACAAAAGTTTACATGCTCTCTTCAAGATTATTATATTTATTGACATCACTTATGACTTTTCAGTCCTTATGATCCTTGATTTCAATGTAGTTTTTGATGCATTTGACTCCAGTATTCTTTGGTGAACTATTAGCTTTCTTTTATCTAATAAAGTTCCTCATTGGCCCAGTTGCACTTTATTTCATAATGGAAGTTGGACCTATTGCAATTCTTTTGTATATATATTTTTACTTTATTTTTATTAAATATTTCCCAATTAATTAAAATATTTTAACATCCATTTTTAAAATTTTGAGTTCTAAATTGCTTTCTCCCTCCTTCTTTGGAAGAAAGATAATTTGGTAAACATTAATCATTTGAAGTAATACAAAATATATTACTAGATCAGTCAGGATATAAAAGAAAATACAGAGTAAAAAGGAAAGAAAACAAGAAAAATAATAAAAAAAAAAACTTTATTCTGCATTCAGAGCTCATCAGCTCTTTCTCTGAAGGTGAATAGTATTTTTCATCGTGGCTCCTTTGGAATTGTCTTGGATCAGTATATCGATCAGGGTAGTGAAGACTTTCACACTTATCATTGTTACAATATTGCCATTGCTATGTAAAATATTGTCACAGTTCTGCTAACTTAGCTTTTCTTGAATTTGCATAAGTCTTTTTCAGGTTTTTCTGAAAAAAATCTTGCACATCATTTTTCTTTATAGCACAACAGTATTTCATTATAATTACATACCACAACTTGCATAGACATTTCCCCATTGATGATTCCCAATTCCTTGCCACCACAAAAAGGGCTGCTATAAATATTTTTATTCAAATAGTTTCTATTTTTATATTTGATCTTTTTGGCATATAGACATAATAGAGCTATTGTTTAATCAGAATTTACAAAGATTTACCTCTCTTTGGCAAAGGATCCAAACTTTTCTCCAGAATAATTGTACTAATTCAAAATGTCATTGACAATGCATTACTGTCTTAATTTTCCCATATTCCCTTCAATATTTGTCTTTTTTGTTCTGTTAGTAGCATCTCAGAATTGTTTTAATTTGCATTTCTTTAATCAGTGGTAATTTAGAGTATTTTGATGTGAATATTGGCAGCCTTGCTTTTTTCATGTGAAAATTGCCTGTTTACAACCTTTGACCATTGATCAACTGAGAAATGACTCATTTATATAAATTTGGCTCAGTTTTCTCTATATATATGACATGGGAGCTTTATAAAAGAAACTTCCTGAAGTATTGTTCTGTTTCTAATTTTCCTTCTAATTGTGGTTGTATTTGATTCGTTTTTACAAAAGTCTTTTAATTTCATGTATTCAAAATTATTCATTTCATTGTCTTTGATCATCTTTATCTCTTGTTTGATGATAAAGTCTTCCCTTTTCCATAGATCTCACAGGTAGATTTTGCCTTGCTCCTCTAAGTTACTTATGATATCACCCTTTATGTCTAAATCATCTAACCATTTTGATGTTAACTTTGTAAACATTGTGAACAGATAACTATGACTTGTTTCTGCCAAACTGCTTTCTAGTTTTTCCAGAATTTTTTTCTCATATATTGAGTTCTTAAATAAAAACTTGAATCTTTGAGCTTTTCCAAACCTAGACTAATACTACTGTGTATTTTGTAACTAATTTATTTCACAGATCTTACCCAGTATTAGATTGTTTTGATGATTATGACTTTTGTGATATAGTTTGAGATGTCACTGTGAGTGTGTCTTGCTTCAAATGTTTTTGATTGCTCCCCTTGATAATCTTAAATTTTGTTCTTCCAGATGCATTTTATTACCTTATTTAGCTCTATAAAATAATTCATTGGCAATTTGATTGACTTGGGAGTGAATAAGTAAATAAACTTGGATAGAATTGTCAATTTTATTAAAATTGGTCCAACCTACCCAAGGTCATTTATACTTTTCCAGGTGTTTAGATATACCTTTGTGAAGAAGGGTTGTATTTTGTTTATATAGTCCCTGGGTTTGTCTTGGCAGGTAGACTCCCAAGTATTCTATGTTGTCTATAATTATTTTGAAAAGAATTTATTTCTTTATGTTGGACTTTGTTGGTTAATATATAGAAATGATGATGCTTTATGTGGGTTTATTTTAAATCCTAGAATTTTTGCCGAAGTTGTTCATCTATTTTTAAAAATTTATTCTCTAGGATTCTCTAGTCTAAGTATACCATCATATCATCTGCAGACATTTTTGTTTCTTCTTTGTCTACTTTTATTCATTCAGTTTCTTTTTCTTGTCTTATTCTGATAGCAATTCTAGTACAATACTGAATAAAAGTGGTAATAGTGCACATCCTTGCTTCATCCTTGCTTGATCTTATAGGAAATTACAGATAAGACTTGTTTTTGTTTTTAATAAAATACCACTTATATTCAAAGAAAAGCTTTATTTATTCTTATGCTTTCTAATATTTTAAATAGAAATGGTGCTATACTTTGCCAAAGGTTTTTACAGCATCTATTAGACCACAATTTTTCTTTTTATGGTTGATCTGATCAATTACACTGTAATTTTATTTATACTGAACTTTCACCATTTATCTGCTGTAAGTCTCACTTTGTCATGGTTTATGATCATTGTAATCATTTTTTAATCTTGCTATGAATTTATTTAAAAGTTTTGCATCAATAATCAGTAATACAATTGAACTATCTTTTTGTTTGTTTTTTGTTTTTTTTACTCTTCTTGTTTTAGGTTTCATTATATATTTTTGTTGTAAAGAGAATTTAATAGAATTCCTTTTTTACTTATTTTGACAAATATTTTATATAGTATAGGACATAATTGCTCCTTAAATTGTTCATTCCTATTCTTTAGAAATCCATCTGATTCTGAGGATCTTTTCTTAAGGAGTTCATTGATGGCATGTTCAATTTCTTTTTCTAAGATAGGATTATTTAAATAGCCTTTTTCCTCTTCTGTAAATCTGTAAATGATAGCTAGCTTTGCAAGTATTAGCTCTCAATTCTTACTCAGGGGAAAATGTCAAAACAATTTCCTGGGATCCCTTTCTATTTTTTCTACATGTTCTCCTTCCAACTTCATGCAAGTGACTTCCAAATTTATCTATTCAATCCTTATTTCTTTCTTCAAGTCAACTGGTTTTTAAACATTTCCATTTGGATATCAAACTCAGTAAGTCTAAAATGATGATGATAATGATGATGATGAAGTTTGTCCTTCATTCTTGAGGAAGATCATGACATCAGAATGACAATGCCAGAATAAGCACATGAATTGGAATTGAGTGAAAGGGTACTGTGCTAAGTCACCAGCATCACTTTCTCCTCCAGAGCCATCTGGATCTAGTGACCAGAGAAGAATCAGAACAACTGGAAATAGCCTTGAATGAAAGGCAATCAAGATCAAATGACTTGCCCAAGGTCACACTACCAATAAGTACCAAGTGTCTGAGGTCAGACTCGTATTCCCCTCCTCCTGACTCCAAAGTCAATGTTCTATCTACTGGGACACCTAGCTACCCAAGAAGATATGGTGTATAGCTCACAATCCCAAAGTCATGAGGACCTGAGTTCAAAGATAGCCTCAAATACTTAATAGCTCTGTACTTTTGAGGAAAAAATAACCTGGAAGTTAGGTGGTGTCTAAAGTAGAACTTAATTTGCCCCTCATGAAAACTTCCTATTTCTATTGAGATACAGCCATCCTTCCTATTACTCAGATTAGCAACTTTAGAATCACCCTTGCCTCTCCCCCTTCTTTTGTCCTTGATATCATTTCAGTTGTCAACTCTTGTTCATTCTACCTGGGCAATATCTTTTATATCCCTCCCCTTCTCTCTACAAGCAAAGATTATATTAATCAGATTACTTAATCACATCCTGAAACAGCTTCCTAATTAGCCTCTTTAATTCCACCTTCTAATTCTGTTTCTAATACATCCCAGAGGTTGTCTCTATATCTAGAATGTATTTCTTGCATATATATATATATATATATATGTACATATATATATATATATATATATATATATATGTACATATATATATATATATATCTTCTGTACAATAAAATTCATCTCAGGTTTTCTTTTTACTGATCTTTTCTAATACAATTATTTATGATCTTATCTTAAAATTATATTGTATAATGTCATATACATTTAAGTCATACCTGTGTGGAATTTATATTTCCTAATTAAGATGTAATGTTTGAGGAGAAGTACTATTTCATTTTCATTTTGTACCACTCAAATCTCAAACAACATCTTTTTTTATAAAGAGTGCTGAATTCATCTTTGTTTAATTCAACTAGCCTTTTCATACTATATGGACCTAGGTTACTATACCTAAAAATTTTCTTTTACTTGCCTCATTTGCATTTCAAAAGTTCTTCTAGAATCTAATTTTCTAAGAAGGAATTATTTAAACTCCATTATCCTGTGAAAGGTACATCTTTTATTTATGTACAAGAATGCTAAACTTTCTGGAATATTTTTAAACAGAGTTGCAAATGATTGCTTTTTTACATTAAATATTTCAAATTTTCTTTAAAGTATCATCAACAATGATTAATATTCTTGAATTTACACTTCTATTTCTTGAAATATAAGCTGATTTCTCTTAAATATTTGCAAGACTTTCTTTAAACCAAAGTCTAAAATACTATTTTAATGACATTTCTAATTAGATAATGACTTAATTTTTTGTAGAAGTAAATGTTGTATTTTTCACTGATAATATCTCCTGGAATCATTTTATTTATCTTATCCTCTTTCCTCAATAATTTTAGTCACTTGTTTTTGGATCATTTCCTGAAATATATATCAGACTCCTTCTTAGCATATGATTTTTTTATTTGATTATAGTATTTTGTGAAGTGCTTTTTTAAAGGCCAGTGACTTTACCTTGAAGAAAACTCAGGGGATCCTTCAATGTTTCTATCTTTGAATATGAGTTCATATTTGTATTTGATCCTTGAACTTGTTATTTCTTTTTATTAATAATATTGGTCCTTTGTTCTCAAAGTCCATGACATCAGGGAAGTGATCTCAAAACAAGCAGGTAAATTGGATTTGAGTGAGTTGGTGCTGTGCTAATTCAACAGCCTCACTTCCTCCACCAGAACACAGATATGACAAGTGAAGATGATCTTGGATGAGAGGTAATCAGTTAAGTGACTTGCTCAAGGTCACAAAAGGTGTCAAGTATCTGAGGTCATATCCTCCTGACTCAAGGGATGGTGATCTATCCACTGAACCACTCAGATGCTCTATTCTGTTATTCAAAGCATCAAGTTCTTTATTATATTATCTCAATTCCTTCTATAAATAATTTTATTTTTTTATATTTAGAATCCCCCTTATTGCCTTTATATATTCCTTTTATTCTCTTCTTAACATCTCTAATACCCATGAATGTGTTTCAGTAACTTTGTTATCATTTATGGCATCAAGTTGTTAATGAAATATTTGAATTCAATATTGAAATATTGAAATTTATAAATGTTTCTAAGTTTCCTTTAACATCATAGTATTTATTCATGGATTTGAGTTCTCTTTTAAAGAGTTCTTCAGGATTCCTGACAATTATTGTGTGAAGTCATAGTAAGAATCATTCATGTAGAGAAAGATGGAATATGAGAAATCATCAAAATTCATCATTTTACAATTGATGAAAGTGAATCCAAGAGAAGGTAAGTGATTTTTCCCAGCTCAAACAAGACAGCAGGATTAAATTCTTGTCAAATTATTTATATGAATATTCTTCATACTCTTCAAAAGATATTGACACGTAAGAGACATTTTTATATTATCATCAATTATTTTTTGCTTTTTTGTCAGAAGGATTTCCTGTTGAAATGTAATAATATCTCATGGGATATTTTTATTGTTTTTGCAAATGCAATGGAACCATCATGTCAACTCTTTTATTTGTCTCTTTTAGAAGTTATGAGGTATCATTCCATATAATTGTACGTCCCATTTCTGATTTCACAACAAATAAGTCAACCTCCCAAATAAGACATAGAGAACATTATGAAAAGCAAAATAGATAATTTTGATTACATTAAATTGAAAAATTTTCACAAGCAAAATCAATGTAACTAAAATTAGAAGGAAAGTAGAAAACTGAAAAAAACAATTTTATAACCACTATTTCTGATAAAGGACTCATTTCAAAAATTTATGGAGAATTGAGTCAAATATATAAGAATACAAGTCATTCCACAACTGATAAATGATCAAAGGATTAAAAACAGACAGTTTTCAGATGAAAAAATTAAAGTTATCTTTAGTCATATGACAAAATGTTTTGTCACTATTAAAGAAATGTGAATTAAAACAACTTTGAGTTATCACTCTATGCCTATCAGATTGGGTAATATGACATAAAAGGGAAATGATAAATGTTGAAGGAATGTTGGAAAACTGGAAGACTATTGGTGAAGTTTTGAACTAATCTGGGTAGCAACTTGAGCTATAAAACTGTGCATAAATCTGTATGCCAAAGAGATCATAAAAAGGGGAACATACCCACAATGTACAAAAGCATTCACAGCAGCTCTTTTTGGGATAGCAAGGTTTTTAAAACTGAGGGGATGCCCATCAATTAGGAAATGACTGACCAGGTTGGGGTATATGAATTTAAGGGAATACTAATGTGCTATAAAAAATGAGCAGGTAGATTTCATTTTTTTCCTTTTTTTGAGCAGATAGATTTTAAAAAAAACAGACTTAAATGAAATAATGCTGAATGAAGTAAGAAGATCCTGAAGAAGCTTGTACTCAGTAAGAAAAACATTATGTGATAATCAAATATCATAGAATTAACCTTTCCTCAGCAATACAGTGGCAAAAAACAATTCTAAAAGACTTATGATGAAAAATACTATCCATGTTCAGAGAAAGAATTATGAAATCTGAATGCATATTAAAACATATTATTTTCACACATTTTTCTTTTTTCATGACTCATTTTTCCTTTTGTTGTCACTCTTCTTTCTCATCATGAACTGCTCTGGAAATATGTATAACATGATTCTGCAAGTATAACCTATATTAGATTGTTTGCTATCTTAGAGCAGGAGAAGGGTGGTGGTGGGGAAATTTACAAAAATGAATTTTGAAAATTGTCTTTACATATAACTGGAAAAATAAATAAATGAAATATAAAAAAGTCAATATGATTGTTGCAATTTTTTTCAATTAGGTACCTAGGTGGCATAGTGAATAAAGGAAGACTCATTTTCCAGAACTAAAATTTCTTTTCAGATATTTATTAGCTATATAATCCTAGACTTGTCGCTCAATCCTGTTTGTCTCAGTTCTTCATCTTTAAAATGAGCTTAATGTATTAAAAACTAGATATTTAAGATGAAAATTTTAGCTTCCATTTTCCCCACTTTCTGCCATTTCTCCTACAGTCATTATTTAAATAAACAAAAGGATACTCCCCAGGTCTGAGGGTCATTTTTTGAGTAGCATCTTTATTTATTTTTTCATATATATGTACATGAATATTTTTAAATTAGAAAGTTTTCTTCCACCCTGCCTTGCCATGCCCCTCCTCTCAAACAGCAAACAGTCAGGTTAGCATTGTACATATATATTTTTGATACATATGCCTACATATTAATCATTTTTGGTATAAGGAAGTAGGATTAAGGGAAAGAGATAAATAAGAGATAATTTTTATAAAGTGTTTTTCAGGTTCTAAAGGGTTTTTTGTTTTGTCTTTGTTTGTTGAGGGCTATTTTTAAATAAATAATACTCCAAAAAATATAGGTCACAAATTCAGAAATGGAAGGAGCCCCAGAAATCTTGTTATCTATTTCCCTACTTTTGCAAATGACTAAACTACTTTTTTAAAAATGATGATTATTTCCCCTCTTTGCTGTTGCTGTTGCTGCTGTTGTTTTGTTTTATTTAGCACATTTCTTCATGATTTGAGGTAGTCAAGTGGAGCTAGGGCATGGACACAATTCACTTAGTCATCTTTGTGGAATTCTGTTTTCCTTAAATTTCTGCTCAATTTCTTTAATAATAACTTTTATCTCTTGCCAGTAATGATACATGTTTCTAGAGGGAAACAACATTGAATTTTGTTCTAAGGTCCATTTGTCATAAAATCTAAGAAATTACTGTGATCATTTGATTCCATCAGGTCTTTCTATGTGAATCATTCCAATGTTTCTACTTTATGACTTTGCTTTGCTTTTCTGTGATATGGTATTAATATTGCATTTTGTTTTGGTTGTATCTATTTTCCATCAAGTGAAATAGCTAGATACAAATATCCGTTGTGAAGAATATCAATTGAATTATTTGACTGTGAAGTGTTTCTTTAGCTATAGTTCCCATACTAAACCAGCATAGATATTCGTCATACACACATTCCTTAAACTTTCTCTATTTGAATCCTTGCTACTCAGATACCAGTTTCTCTAAGATCCTGTTTCACACTAGCAACCTTCCTTCCACAAGAAAAGCACATTTTCCTTTCCCAATGTCTCAATTCTAAAGTTACTATGCAAAAGACCATGCACAGAGATATAAATTATCCTTGGCAACACATTTATTTGCAAGATGAAAAAAATAATTAGTCAGGGATCTCTTGGATGATGGCTAGACTAATATCTAGTGTTTGTCTTCTCTAGGTAGTACCCAACTCATATGACAGGTGTTTATGTCAGGTTCCAAGGACTTGGTGAATCCATACTTACCCTAAATCACAGTTCACAAGCTCCAAACAATATGTTTGCTTCAGTAGTCAGATAAATGATCCAATTAATAAAAATTAAAGGAATTTAATGGATTGATCAAGTAAAAAAATATAATGCTAAAATATTTTCCAAATAATTTAGGGAAAATTTTCACCAAAATATCTGCAACCATTGGAAAAAATGAACACATAGAGACAACAGAAATGAAAAAGAATATCTCTAAAAAAATTGTTTGACCAAGTTGCATGCATTGAGAGATTAAGTCCCACCCTCCTAAAGTTCTCAACTTCTGCCACTAAAGTTATTTCTGATTTAATTAACTTTAGGGTCTCTAATTGCTCTAATTATTGGGATGCTCTGAAGATCTCGCTTAAGTACTTTACAATTGATTGTAAGGCATGCTAGACACTGGCACAGGACCAGGAAGGATGGGATGCCCTCATCAGAGAAAGTGATGAACTTTATGAGCAAGGAGGAATTAAAGAGCCCTTATTGCTCAGCCTACCAAAGATAGGGGAGTGAAGAGAGAATTCTGAGGTCTGTCTTCGATACCTGGAACAGGATTCTGGGTCTCTGACCATATTCAGATCCTGATTGCAGTCTAGGTTTCCCATAGAACAGCAGCTCCCCCCCAGCCCCGTGGCAGAGGGGTACACTTGTGCTCATTCACAAACCAGGAGTGAAGACAGAGATAGCATAATGAGATCCTTGTTCGGGGTGTCACAATAATACTCAAAAGCTCAGGGAGCACCCCAAAAACAGGCACAGGCTGGGGAAATCAGTAAACAGAGAAAAAGGAGGAAACACCATTGAAAAATACTTTGTTTATGATTCCAAGAAGGATCAAGAATTAAAGTAGGTCAAAGGAAAAATGAGAAACATAAGTTTAGGTTAAATATCTAAGCTTTTCATCTAGACTATGTGTGCATGACCTGTGGTAGAGATTGCATGGGTCTGATCAGTCACAGTCAGACACACTGTAATTTGTGTCAAATATAGTGATGTAATTTTGGTCTTATTTTACAGGACATGAAGCAACCATATCCATATCTTCTAACAACTATATTCCACCCTTAACTGCCTAAAAGAAATACAGTTCTCAAGAGTTACAAATGTTATCTTGCCTTATAGGGCTGTACATAATTTAATATTATTAATTAACTTTTCCCCTTTTAAATTACAATTTCTTGAGTCTTGTATTCAAAGATTGAATTCTCTGTTCAGTTCTGGTCTTTTTATCAGGAAGTTTTGGAAGTTCTCTATTTTGTTGAACATCCATTTTTTTCCCCAGAATATGGTGAATTTTGCAGGATAGCAAATTCATGGTTGTAACCTAGTCTCCCTAGTCTTCTGAAATACTGTATTCTGGGGTACCTAGATAATGTAGTGGACAGAGCACTGGTCCTGAAGTCAGGTATACCTGAGTTCAAATACAACCTCAGACATTTAATAATTACCTAGCTGTGTGACCTTGGACAAGTCACATAGCCCCATAACCTTAAACAATTTTTTTAAATACTGTATTTCAGGCTCTCAGATCCTTCAATATTGAAATTAATGTCCTGTCAAAATCTGATTGCATTTTCATTACATTTAATTTTCTTCTTTTTTTTACTGCTTGCAGTACTTTCTCTTTTATTTGAGAATTCTGGGGATTTGACTATGATAGTCCTTGGAGTTTTTATCCAGGGGTCTCCTTCTGCAGAAGTTCTGTGTATTCTTTCAATGGTTATTTTGCACTCTTGTTCTAGCAGATTTGGACAGTTGTTTTTCTGATAATTTTCTGAAAGATATTTTCAGGTCCTTTTTGTTTAATCTAGACTTTCTAGTAGACCAATAATTTGTAAATTACCTCTTCTGGATCTATTTTCCAGGTCATTTGATATTTTTAAAAGATACTTTTACATTTTTTCCATTGTTTCAGCCTTTTTACTTTGATGAAATTTTGGTGCTCACACATGCATTGGTTTCTATTTGTCCCATGCCAATTTCTATGATTTTATTTTCTCCAGTTAGCTTTTTCATTTCCTTTACCAGCAAGTTAATTTTACTTTTTGTGCATTGCATTCCCTTTTCAGCTGGTTGATTTGAGTTTTAGATGAGTTTCATTCCTTTTTCAGTTGGATGATTTTATTCTTTGAAAAGTTATATTCTTTTTCCAGTTGGTTATTTTTATTTTTAAAGGAAATGATTTCTTTGGTCAATTTTTCATAATTTTCCTATATGACTCATTTGTTTCTTCATTTTTCCTCTTCCTCTCTTCTTTGGCTTTTAAATGCTTTTTAAAACTCTTATATGGAGGGGGTGGAGCTAAGATGGCAACAAAAGGAGAGCCTCTCTTAGGTGCTCTCTCTATAATATTTCAAAACTCATAAAATAATGTCTCTACCTAAGTTTTCAAGACACAGAACCCACAGAGGGATCCAGTGAGGTAATTCTCCAGAACAAGGTAACCTGGAAAATAGTGGAAAGGCTCTTCTCCACAGAGTTAGAAGGACAGCCTGCCAGAGGGAAGGAACTTCAGCCTCCCTGTGGCAGCTCCATGATACCTGGGAGTCACAGCTCACGGCAGTGGGGCATTTTCCTGACCTACACCCTGAGGAGCACTGGGCACAACTTGGAAGATCAACAAGGGGAACTCTGCTAGAGCAAACATGTGAAGTCCATCCTTCAGGGCACTCAGCAAGAAGTGTGGCCGCAGAAGCCCAGATTCAGGAAAATGAAGCCGGCAGAGCCAGTAAGCAGAAACCCCCAGACAACTGAGCCGTGATTGCTCAGCCTACCAAAGATAGGGGAGTGAAGAGAGAATTCTGAGGTCTGTCCTCGATACCTGGAACAGGATTCTGGGGCTCTGACCATATTCAGATCCTGATTGCAGTCTAGGTTTCCCATAGAACAGCAACCCCCCCCCCCCAGCCCCGTGGCAGAGGGGTGCACTTGTGCTCATTCACAAACCAGGAGTGAAGACAGAGATCACATAATGAGATCCTTGTGGGGGGTGTGAGAGCACCCCAAAAAATGGACACAGGCTGGGGAAATCAGTAAATAGAGAAAAAGGAGGAACACCACTGAAAAATACTTTGTTTATGATTCCAAGGATCGAAATACTCAATCTAAAGATGAGGAAGTACAAGCTCCTGCATCTAAAGACTGCAAGAAAAACAGAAATTGTGTTCAGGCTATGAAAGAGTTCAAAAAAGATTTTGAAAATTAAGTAAGGAAGCTAGAAGAAAGATTGGGAAAAGAAATGAGTGAGATGCAAGAAAAACATGAAAAAGAAATCAACAGCTTAGTCAGGGAGACCCAGAAAATGCTGAAGAAAACAACATATTAACAACCAGCATAGGTCAAATGGATAAAACAGTTCAAAAAGTTATTGAGGAGAAGAATGCTTTAAAAAAGCAAAATTGGTCAGATGGAAAAAGAGGTAAGAAATCTCTCTAAGGAAAACAAATCCTTCAGATCTAGAATGGAGCTAAAGGAAGCTATTGACTTTACAAGAAGTCAAGACACAATAATTCAAAACCAAAAGAATGACAAATTAGAAGAAAATGTGAAACATCTCATTGAAAATAAACTAATCTTGAAAACAAATTCAGGAAAGATAATTTAAAAATTATTGCAACACCTTAAAGTCATGATCAGGAAAAGAGCCTTGAACTCAATTTTAAAGAATTCCTACAGGAAAATTGCCCAGATATCCTAGAGGCAGAGGGCAAAATAGAAATTGAGATAATCCACCCATCTCCCCCAGAAAGAGATCCCCCCCAAAAAAAAACCCAGGAATATTATGGCCAAGTTCCAGAATGCCCAGGTCAAAGAGAAAATATTGCAAGCAGCCAGAAGGAGACAATTCAAATATCATGGAGCTGCAGTCAGGATCACACAGGACTTAGTGGCAACTACATTAAGGGCTTAAAAGGCTTGGAATATAATATTCCAGAAGGCAAAAGAGTTGGGAATGCAACCCGAGAATCAATTACCCTACAAAATTGAATGTCCCCTTCCAGGGAAAAAGATGGACTTTCAATGAACCAGGGTAAATTCAAATGTTCCTGTTAAAATGGCCAGAGCTGAACAAAAAGTTTGATCTTCAAATACAGAACTCAGGTGAAGCATAGAGAGTTGAGGAGAAGTGGAAAATATGAGGGACTTAATGATGATGGACTCATGTATCCCTGCATAGAAAAATGATACTGATAATACTCATAAGAAACTTCTCATTTAATAGAATAGATACAAGGAGTTTTTATAGATGTAGATGAAGCATAGGAGAGAGCTGAATTTGAAGATATAATATATTGTAAAAATGGAGTCAGTGGCTAAAAGGGAAATGTAATGGGAGTAAGAGAAAGGAGAATTGGAATAGGCTAAGATATTTCATATAATAAGATTTTTTATTACAATGAGCTATTTCAATGATATGTAAGGGGGAAAGGTTGAGGGGAAATGAGAAAACCACTCCCATCAGAGGTGGCTTGGAGAGGAAACAGAATATATACTCAATGGGGTATAGACATCTAGAGTAAGAAGGAGAGAAGGGGAACAGGGGAAAGGGGGGCATGTGAGTGATGGAGGAGAGGGTGGACCATGGGGAGAGTGGTCAGATATAACACATTTTCTTTTTTCTTCTTGCAAAGGACTGGGATTGGATGGCCTGTCCCAGACCATAGGGCCGGATGATGGCTGGGCCTTAGGGGTGGTATGTGAGCTCGGGGCCTCTTGGCCCCAGGGCCAGTGATCAGTCTGCTGTGCCACTCAGCTACCCTATAGCACATTTAAGAAGAGGGACAGAATAAAAGGAGAGAGAAAATAAAGTGAATGGTAGTGGGGAAATACAAATGGAGGGAGTTGGGATTAGCAATGGCAACAATAGAAAAATATAGAAGTAGTTTTTGTGTTGGACTTATCCTAAAGAATGTGATCCTGCCACAACAGGTGGTATTGGAGCAGAGACTGAAATGCATTTATTTGTTATTATTATTATTATTATTATTATTATTATTATTATTATTATTATTTTATTTTTTGGTTTTTGTAAGGCAATGAGGTTGGGGTGACTTTCCCAAGGTCACAGCTGGGTAATTGTTGGGTTTCTGAGGCTGAATTTGAGCTGGTGCTCTGTCCTCTACTCCACCTAGCTGCCCCTATTAGTATTTTTTAATTTTAATTTTAATTTTTTCTCTTTACTTTATTTCTCATGAGGGTTTATATATTTTGGAAGGGGAGAGTAAATATAATACTCTTAAACAAGAATATTTTAGTAAAGTATAAAAAATTTGTACAAAAATAAAAATAAATAAAAAAAGAAAAATCTCTTATATGAAGTTTTGGATTTGAGTTCAATTCATAGTCTCCTTTGAGACTTCTCATATAGGTAATTTTTCACTGCTTTCTTCTGAGTTGGCATTTTTATCATCTTTAACTTCATAGTAGGTTTCTATAGTTAGAGCTCTTTTAGTTTTTTGGCTCATTTTGATTGTTTGAGTTCTACTCCTAAGGTAGAGGGAGTATAGACTCAAGTTTTTCATGCTGAGGCTGGAGTCAAATCACTGGCGATGATGTTGCCTGTGCAGCCCAGACATTGCCTATGTGGAGGTTTGTTTCTTCTTTTATGTACAGGTTCTGCCTATGCAGTGATTTGCTCTCAGTGTTCCCAAAGTTAAGTCTTTGTTTGGCTTTGGAACTTTCCCTGTTATATTGCTATCTAGAGGTCAACACCTATATTTCATTGTAGCTAAAAGTCTCCCACTGGCTTTACCACTCTCCTGCCTGACTGAGCTTTACTTCCCCTTTTCCCCCAAAGAGACAGTCCTTCACTGAAGATACTCCGTGATGTCTACAATTGAAAACTTGCTTCAAACTCATCTTTTTTTTATGAGATCTATAGCTTTAATGTCTGTGTAGCAGCTTCATTTAATGTTGTGAAGGAGGGAAAAACTTCAGTTTATCCTATATTCTAAGCCTGACATGGCAATATGGACAGTGATATATTCAAAGGGTAGAAAACTCTTTAAGGAACTCTTGAAATGAGTTTTCCATTCATCAGATATTGATACAGAATTCTCCACATAGGAAATAGAGTACTCAAAAAATCTGGGATACTATTATTGTCCTTACCTTTAAGACAAGAAAAGCCTCTACCCAACCAGAAAATGGGCCAAGTAACAAAAACATACTCATAGGCTTTAACACATGATAAATGCCGAAAGTCTAATTAGAGGTTTTCTATTTTTCTATTTTTTTAGGTTTTTGCAAGGCAAATGGGGTTACGTGGCTTGCCCAAGGCCACACAGCTAGGTAATTATTAAGTGCCTGAGACCGGATTTGAACCCAGGTACTCCTGACTTCAAGGCCGGTGTTTTATCCACCTAGCCACCCCTAATTAGAGGTTTTCTAAGGGTTCATGGGCTCATTTTTCCTGTCCTGTCTTTAAAGGTTTCCCAGAATTTTCAATTGATAAACTAAACAAGGGGAAGTTACCCTACCTACTTTACAAAACAGAAGGATTGACCCTCTAATGTTTTCTATAACACTGAATGAGGCATTTTTTGTCTAAGTGGATTAGTCCATATAAGGATATTGCTAAAGTACTTATAATGAATTTTAGCGTCAGCAAGTAACTGTTCCTGGATCTCTTCATATCCCATCCAGATTCACTGAGCAACTGTATTACAATTGATTTATTTCTGTAATATTCTTTATTCAAGTTATCCACTCCACTGTTGTGGCCAGAGTCATCTCAGTCATATTGTCCTTGACAATAGATTTGGTTGCTGTATCTTCCAGTTTGTTACTTCCAAATAGTTGTCTAAGACACAAACTCCTCAGCTTCTGTGAGTTATGATATCAATTATATATAAGAATTCATGGAAAGCATTTCCATGTTGGACATATTTCAAAAGAAAAATAAGGAAAAATTACTTTCATTTGCATTCAGAGTTCAGAAGCTCTCTTTCTAGAAGTGAATAACTTTTTTATCATGATTCCTTGGGAATTGTTTTAGATCATTGTATTTATCAGTGGAGTCAAATTTTACATAGAAGGTTGTTTCAACATTGTTTTTATTGTGCACAATGATGTGGTAGTTTTTGTCACGACTTTGCAGCAGTTCATATATGCTGTGTAATTCAAAGCATGTCACTTAATTCTCTTTACTTCAGCTTTCTCATCTGTAAAATAAGCTGGAGAAGATAATGACAAATCACTTCAGTATCTTTGCCAAAAACACCCTATATGGTAAGAGTCAGACAAAACATAAAAATAGCTAAACAGCAATATCAACAAATCAATAGTGATTTATTTTTTCAGTCTTAATTATTTTATTTCTCCAATTATATAAAAAAGAATTTTTAACATTTGTTAATTTAAAATTTTGAATTCCAAATTCTTTCTTTCCACTCCTCCCCTGATTCCTCATTAAGAAACCTAGCAATTGATATAGGTTATATATGCTCAATCATGCAAAACGTATTTCCCTATTAATAATGTTGTGGAAAAAGAGTCCCACCCCAAGCCCTGAAAAAAATAAAGTTTTAAAAATACTTTAATTTGCATTCAGATTTCATCAGTTCTTTCTCTGAAAGTGTATGTTTTTTTAATTTTAAAAAATTTATTTTATTTTTTCCAATAACATACAACAGTAATCTTCTACATTCCTCCTTTTACAAGCATTTGAGTTTCATACCCTTCTTTCCCTCTCCCCTCCCCTTCCCCATGGCAGCAAATAATTTGATATTGGTTGTACATGTATAATCATGTTTAACATATTTCCATATTAGTCTTATTGGAAAGCAGAATTAGAACTAAGTGGGGTTGGGGGGGACCATGAGAAAAAAAGGGGAAAATGTAAAAGAAATTTTTAAAAGTTAAGGAAGTATGCTTTGCTCTGCATTCAGAATCCTTAGTTTTATTTCTCTGGAAGTGGATGATATTTTCCATATCATGTGTCTCAAGATGGTCCTTGATCACTGAGAGGAATTTCTTCCCTCATTGGACATCCCACAATTTTGTTGTTAATGTGTATGCTGTTCTCCTTGTTATGTTCATTTCACTCAACATCAGTTCATGCAAGTCTTTCTAGGCTTTTCGAAACTCTGGCTGCTCATGATTTCTATTTTTTTTTTAGGATTGTTTTTTTTTTTTTTTTAAGGCAAATGGGGTTAAGTGGCTTGCCCAAGGCCACACACCTAGGTGATTATTAAGTGTCTAATACCGTATTTGAACCCAAGTACTCCTGACTCCAGGGCCGGTGCTTTATCCACTACGCCACCTAGCCGCACCCTGCTCATGATTTCTTACAGAACAATTTGTACTCCATCACATTCATCAACCATAACTTGTTCAGCCATTCGCCAATTGATAGGCATCCCCTCAATTTCCAATTCTTTGCCTCTACAAAAAGAGCTGCTATAAATATTTTTTACATTTGGGTCTTTTTCCCTTTCTTATGATCTCTTTGGGATACACACTTAGTAGTAGTATTGCTGGATTAAAGGGTACGCATTGTTTTATTGTCCTTTGGGCAGAGTTCCAAACTGCTCAGAATGATTGGATCAGTTTACAACTCCAATGGATAGTCCTTCAGAATTGTTTTGCTGAGAATAGCTAAATAATTCAGTTTTTAATTGTAGAATTTTACTGTTATTGCATTCAATATTCTTTGATTCTACTCATTTCACTTTATGAAACCAAACCTACTCCTCATTTCTTACAGCACTATAATATTCCATAACAATCATATAGAATGACTTATTTAATCATTCCCAAATTGATGGGCATTACCGCATTACCTTTATTTCCAATTCATTGCCACCACAAAAAAAGAGCTGCTATAAATATTTTTGTACAAATAGATTCTTATCCTTTTTTTTTATTTCTTTGGAATATAGATCTTGTAGTGGTATTGCTTTGGCAAAGGTATGTATAGGGTTTTGGAGGGGTTTTTTTGCAAGGTAATGGGAATAAATAACTTACCCAAGGTCACACAGCTAAGTAAGTATTAAGTGTCTGAGGTTGGATTTGAATGCAGATCCTCCTGACTCCTGGGCTGTTATTCTATTCACTGCATCACCTAGCTTCCCCAAGTATGTATTATTTTGAAGCCTTTTGAACATACTTCCAAGATGCTCTTCAGAATGGGTGGATCACTTGGCAACTCCAGCAATGATGCATTAGTCTTTCAATTTTCCCATATCCATTCCAACATTTGAAAACTTCCTTTTCTGTCATATTAGCCAATCTGACTGATGTGGAGAAGTAACTGAAAGTTGTTTTAATTTGCATTTCTCTAATCAAATATGATTTTGGAGTATTTTTATAAGGTTATAGAGAACTCTGAGTACTTCATCTGTAAAGTATCTGTTCATATCATTTGACTATCAATTATGGAATAACTCGTATTCATAAAACCTTCATTAAGTTCTCTGTATATTTGGGAAATGGACACAAAATCCAATGAAGACAAGAACACCTTAAAAAGCAGAAATGACCAAATAAAAAGTATGCTTGTATGTCTGTGTACATATGTATTTGTGTGTTGTTCCCTCTTTAAACTAAATCTAATGGCCGTGAAGTCAAAGCATTGGCGGTCACCTAACCTTATATGCAGTCTAGAAAAGCTCTTTCTTGCCTCATTTATGTGAAAAAAAATTTCCCATTCTGCCTTTTTCTTTCCTCTTCTTATCATGCATCCCTCTTTCAAACTTATTCTAGTTTTTTGGAGTTCATGTTCACAATCAACTCATACTCAGGTTCTTAACTGTCTTAATAATGATAAAGTACTTAGAAATTACATATATCATATCCTCATATAGAAGTGTAAACAATTTAACTTTATTGAGTCACTGGTGATTACTCTCTCATTTTTCCCTTTTTATGCTTCTGAAGTCTTATGTTTGATTCAAATTTTCTATTTAGTTTTGGTGATTTCATTAGAAATCTTTGAAAGTTCTCTATTTCAATAAATATTCATTTTACCTGTAAACGATTAAATTCTGTTTTGCTGGAGAGATTATACTTTTGCTTCCTGAAATATCATACTCCAAGCCTTCTACTCTTTTAATATGGAAGCTACTAAATTTTACATAGTCTGAATATCATTGTTTGAAGTATTTCTCTTTGACCTGGGATCTCTGGAATTTGACTAAAATATTCCTGAGACTTTTCCTTTTGGAATTTTTGAGGAAATAATCAGTAGATTCTTTTTTTATATACTCTGAATCTAAGATATAAGGGCAATTTTCCTTTATAATTTTTTTTAGGTTTTTGCAAGGCAGTGGGGTTAAGTGGCTTGCCCAAGGCCCCACAGCTAGGTAATTATTAAGTGTCTGAGGCCGAATTTGAACTCATGTACTCCTGACTCCAGGGCCAGTGCTCTATCCACGGCACCATCTAGCCACCCCTATAATTTCTTTAAATATGTTTACTAAGCTCTTTCTTTGTCCATATTTTCAAGTACTCTAATAGTTCTTAAGAAATCTCTATTCACTCTATTTTCTGAGCCCGTTGTTTTCCTGATAAGATATTTCATGTTTTCTTCATTTTTTTTTTCATTCCTTAGTGCTTAGGCCAGAAAAATGTTTCACTTAAACCTTTTGTTGCATCTTCTGCTCTAAAATTTGATCTGATGACCTCTTGGAGGGGAATATGTAAAAACTTGATTTTCTTCTAATCCTCTATCTTGTCTCTGAAAGTGAATATTTTACAAAGTTTTGACAACTGTATTTCTATATAATTGGTTTTCTTTGTAATTTTTGTCATTTTATTTTAGGTATTTAAAATTATTATCCTAAAGAGTCATATAGACTTCAGTTGATTTTCAAAAGAAACAAAACAAATCACAGACATTTGAGGTAACTTAATCAACCTTTGTGCTTTTCCCCAAATTTTGACAGCTATATATTTAGGACAATAATAGAGAAGATCGGGCTCCTTTCATGTCAGCGGTTGATGTTTACTACAGAACACTACAGAAAATCTTACTTATTATTATAAATTTCTGACTGATTCAACTTTGTTTCTTGCATATGCTTTAGATTTTCTGACACATAGTCTTTTGGGGAAAGATCTTCATGAAGTTGACAGTGAGATTATTTGCAGTCTCCACAGTTTTGTTTATAACTTTATATGTGAGACTATATCATTAAGGCTCATTGGGCTAATTTGGGGTTCTTATAATTTTTATTGTGTCTTAATGGTTCAAATACATGAGGAGGGAGGAAAAAATTATTCTTCAAAGAGCCACTCTGATTTTTCATTTTCCTTTATTAAGAAATCTTAACTAAGAGCTATCCTGCAATTGCTTCAGTATACCTTCTCTCTCTTTTCCTTGGAAACCTCTTTATTTTCAGTTTTTTTCTTCTATATGAGGATATGATATATGTAATTTCTAAGTACTTTATCGTTATTAAGACAGTTTCTTTCCCCTTTAAAATGTAATTTCCTTGAAGAAAAGGATTATCTTGGGCATGTTGTTTTGTTTTGCTTTTTTGTTGTCCCAAGGTCTTAGTGTTGTGCTTGATAAACCTAATTTAACTAGCCATCATTATGTCTATAATATCAAGCCAAAATCCCTGGGTACCCCTCATCCTATGTATTAATTTGACTATTTGAATGTGAGTTTCATTAGATAAGAAACTGTCTTGTCATTCATATTTATAGTCACAGTGCTTAAGCCATGGAAGGCACTTAATAGTTTTTTATTCTTATTTTATTTTAAAGGTTTGGTATATATATATATATATATATATATATATATATATATATATATATATATGAAGTAGAATATGATTATATTCAGAGCTGGAAATAAGAATCCCTGAGACACAGAATCTTACAGAATTTTCTAAGACAGATTTTGAAAGATGTCTCATAGGAAACCTATACTTAACCAATAATTCTTTCTACAATATACCTAGCAAATGATGATAATAGGAATGACTATTTGCTAAGACCTCCTGAAGCATCCATTTGCACTTTTGAATGTTCTAGTTAAGTCAAAATTTCCAATATTACAACATTAATCAATTTCTTTTAATCTCTGTAAAAGAAAGTTGGTTATGACAGAAGTCATAAATTACCAACAAAAGAAATCTTAGGATATAAACAATTTCTATCAATGTTACAGGCAATAAGTCAAAATATTTCTATTTTTTCTGAATTTTTATCTTAAAAGAAAAAAGTATCTGGTATGAATTATCAGAGATGTTAAGGAGGTGATGAATTATCCTGTACCTCAATCAAATATACACTCTGATCTCTGATGGGTAAGATAACTGTCTAAGGTTACAACTTCCTACTTAGTACATATCCATGAATGGTTTTGCATGACTTTTTATATATTCTGATTTCCGATTATAAGTTTGTCATAGGTTATTGTGCCACTTTGAAATAGATATTAACTCCTCAATTTAGAAACTCTTTGTCCATTTTAACTAATATAAGAGAAATTTTAACTGTATGAAGTAGTTAGTGCCTATTATGAATTTTTTCACAAATATTAAAATTTTATTTTTAAAATGAAAAAAGCAGGTTGCTAATTTTTATTGGTTTTTAGTATGGAATTATAGTGGAAAGAGATGGTGCATGAAAGTGATAATTTTTAAAATTATAAAAGAGTATCTACTAAGTCATTTCTTCTATTTCATAAACTGTTCCCTGTAGTTTATAAGACAATTTGTGGAAACTATACTAACTTTCAGGCCATGAAAAAGAGATGATTTCTAAGAAATAGTTTTACTCCAATAGCTCTATCTTTCTGTAAAGACACTGTTCACATTAATATAGGTAGAGATCATGAAGGGATTTTCATCCTCTTTCTTACTCAGTCTTGTCTTTGCCCCCTCTCAGAGAGTAATGAGTTATTGCTGTTCATACCTTCTTCCTTTGCAATTTAAATCGTAGGTTTTAAAATCTTTACCTCTCAATTTTCATATCTGTAATATTGGCTTAACAGGCTATTAGATTGGAATAAGATTATAATAGGCCTTGAAAGCTAGAAAATGTGAAGGAATTGGAAGCAAGAGTTTATGTATCTGGGCAATTTTCTATAAGCACAGTTTCATATGGAAAATATTAGTGTTTCAAAGTTGTTTTTAAAAATTAAATGAAAACTATTAACTATCTTATTCATCCACAAAAGGCAGAAGTTGAGATTTATGTTCAAGTTTCAACACTTGTACTGTATTTAGCAAGTTTGACAAGCTGTATTCATACACAAATACACACAAAGAATGCACACTTAACTTTCAAACACAGATTTAAACATTTTATAAATCAATTATAAGTATACATCTAATGCCTTCACTGAATAAATGAGTACATAGGAAAAAGAAAGGAAAAGAAAAGAAATATTTATATAGCATCTACTCTGTGCCAGACAGTGTGCTAAGCACTTTAAAAATATTATTTCATTTACTATGTGCTGCACCTTTATTATCAGCATTGTAGAGATAGAATTTCATTCAGCTATTATGTGAGTTCACTAATCTGTTTGAACTTGAATTTTTAAGACTGTTTTTGTAGAGTTTTCCTATTCCCCAACAAGTTTGGAGTTTTTCTTTCTTTCCTTCTTTCTTTCTTTCTTTCTTTCTTTCTTTCTTTCTTTCTTTCTTTCTTTCTTTCTTTCTTTTTCCAGTTTTAACACTTTATTTTAAATCATGTAGTTTAGAAGTTAATACAGATTTACTGTGGCAATAGCAAGCAATAGATCTTTCACAGGAAAATATACATTTATGTACACAAACAAAAATGACCCAGCTTTAGACAAAGGTACATGTCACAAGGTTCTTTGCTCTCTTGATATTTATTAGCTCCTGACAATGTCAATGATCAGACTAGATTACTCTTTGAGATCTACCAGTAATATAAAGAATATATTTTCTTTGTTTTTAGAAAAAATTTATTTATTTTGAGTTTTGAAATTTTTCCCCTCATCTTGCTTCCCTCCCCCACCCCCCACAGAAGGCAGTCTGTTAGTCTTTACATTGTTTCCATGGTATTCACTGACCTAATTTGAATGTGATGAGAGAGAAATAATATCCTTAAGGAAGAAAAGTAACATATAAGAGATAGCAAAATTACATAATATGATAACTTTTTTTCCTAAATTAAAGGAAATAGTCTTTGATCTTTGTTCAAACTCCACAATTCTTTCTCTTGATACAAATGGCATTCTCCATTACAAATAACCCAGAATTATCCCTGATTGTTGCACTGATGGAATGAACAAGTCTATCAAAGTTGATCATCACCCCCATGTTGCTGTTAGCATCTACAATGTTTTTCTGGTTCTGCTCATCTCACTCAGCATCAGTTCATGTAAATCTTTCCATACTTCCCTGAATTCCCATCCCTCCTGGTGGCTAATAGAACAATAGTGTTCCATAGAAAGTCTATTTTTCAGTCTCTATGTTTTTAACCCCAATGAGCAGACAATGGGAATTGGAAGTCTTGAGATATTAGCCAACTCCCTCCCCAGCCAAGAATTGATAAATATTTACATAACAGAAGAAACTTCTAGTCAAAAAAGTAAAAGTTCAAAGTTCATGTCTGTGTTAGGGGGGGAGAATCTGATTTGGTTTCTCTAACTAGCATGGTAAGTCACTGGTTTCTTCCCATTTCATGGAACTCCACCTCCAACCTGAAATGCTTATTTTTCTTTCATTCCTATTGTTCTAATCCATCCCCACTTCTAAAAAATGAAAACCTTATAGAAGAGACTTCTCTAATTAAATTGAAGGGAGAAGAAACAGACAAGAAATGTATTCTCAAATAATAATTCAATTAGAGGCACAATGAAATAATATTCCTAAACAAGCACAGATTTCCATAACCAGAAAAATCCACAGGTAGAGAGCTTTGTAACATAAATGCAAATAATCCCCTATATCTGGTTAAACTAAACCTTTAAGCAATAGGGAGACAATCCCAGGGAAGGAGAAAGTAAGCTACTCATATAATGAGGCCCACATTACTTACATATTCTTTGTAAAGGAGAGGCACTTCCCTCCACCCAAAGAGTAGTTCTGCCAACAATCACATTTTTCAAACACTAGAAGCAGAAGAAAATCCCAATAAAGTGTCAAATGTTTTGTACTTGTACAAATGTTGCATACAGGCACTTCTCACTGTTTTCTCCATTAAAACATAAACATAGGGACCCCTTACAATTTTGTATATGAAATATGAGCACTGAAAAGAGACCTTAAGAACTGCATGAAGAATTTTGTTAAAATTTACTGCACACTATTTTTAAGGACCTCTACTATATTTTTGCAGCTGTTTTCACTAAAAAGTTAAAGATTTTTTCAGAAAGTTCATCTTTCTAAATAACTCTTTAAAAAGTAAACACAAGCTTTATATTCAACTAAGTCAAACTGCTGGTACAGTCAATACATAAGCATATTTATGTACGAAAGTATATATATATATATATATATATATATATATATATATATATATGCACATATATGCATATATGTGTGTGTTTCTATATATTTCCCTCTTTGAAAAAGATCAGGTGGAAATGAATTGATGAGGTGATTTTAAGTACTTTATATTCATTCTAATTTTCATCTGATGTAATCAAATGATTCAGCAACCAATTGATTTTTTTTAAATGCTTGTAATGAAACATCTGGCTCTTTATAAAATTTCCCTAAGCAGTTATATTCAGAGACTAAGCCTGTGGGACTGCTATATTGTTTGGCAGCCCAGGGCTAAGCTGTCTTTCCTTCTTACTTTCACTTTATTCTTTTATTTATTTAGCTCCTCTCCTAAGAAATAGCAATTCCTAAAATATGCTTGTTATCAATTAAGGTTATATTCAATTCATGAAAAAATTATAAATAAAATTTAGTCTGTCATCTATTTGTAGCACTCCCTTTGGAGCTACTTCCTCAACTTCCACTGTGTTTAAAGGTGACTGAGTACTTTTCTCCTCAGGAATTCAAGGGGCAAGCTTGAGAGGCTTGCATTTCTAGTAGAAATACGCATTTATCCCCATTTAATATATTCCCCAATATCTATCAACCAGTTGAATAAACTAGCTTTTACAAAAGGGCATTTACTGAGTTATTGTAACAACAACACAAGTTACAAGATAATTCTCCCCAAAATGTAAGGCAAATTCTGTCCTTACACAATAAGGTAACGTACATAGAGTAGATTCAAACATACTATAAAATAGAGATGTATACACATGGATCTAAAGGGTAGCTCATGACTCCTAGGTAGGGACCTAGTCCCACCAAATATAAATCAGCAATTAATGTCATGTCCAGAACTAATATAGATTGCCTCTTCATAAAGCACAGGGTCTTTTCTGATAGGTCTATGCACTGCAGGCTTAAGTCAAGCAAGTTGCTTATCTTTTACACTGGTTCTTTACTGGACTCAGTCCTGGATCTGGTTGCAAGTTGAAACTCTGATGACTTTGATGAATCTCTATCTCACCTATAACCTGGGCATTCTCATGTAATAATACTCATTCATCTATGATGAGGAAAGAGTAAACATAAAACAAAACAGAGATGACATAGATATGTGGCAAAACTTTGGGGATATAATAGCTTCTTCTCCACAGAGAGGCTCTTCTTTCCCTAAACCACATTAGAAAGGAAAAGAAAAAGGGGCTCAACAAGATGAGAAGAAGCAGAAAAACATTTTACACCCTAACAACAACAAAGGAGTGATGATCAATCTTAATGGACTTCCTCATTCCTTCAGTGCAACAACCAAGGACAAGTTTTGGCTGTCTGCAACAGAGAATATCATCTGTATCCATAGAAAGAATTGTAGAGTTTGAACAAAGACCAAACACTATTACTTTCAAATTAGAAAAACACCCGTTATTTTATTATGTAATTTTGCAATCTCTTATACTTTATTTTTCTTCCTTGAGGATATGATTTCTCTCTCATCACATTCAACTGAGATCAATGTATAGCATGGAAACAATGTAAGGAATAAAAGATTGCCTTCTGTAGGGGTGGGGGAGGGAAGCAAGAATGGGGGGAAATTGTAAAACTCAAAATTAATAAAAATCTTTCCAAAGAAAAAATAAAGAAAGTAAAAGGGACTCAAGAGTGGATATACTGATATTTTTATATATGAACAATTTCAGTTCAGAATCTTTTGACTCATCACTTCTTCTAAGTTCTAAATCCAAGACCATTGATCTTTTATGACCTGAAGGAGAATTATCAAGTCTAAGCATTTGATTCAGTTGGAAGAAATCCAACAAATATCTGGACATAATCCATATAACTCTCCAAAAAATGGAAAATCTTAGTATACACTCTGAACAGGACCTCACTAATCAGTTTATCTACTACATATATCATACCAAGTCCAGACACTGAGAAGCAGAGAACTGCAAAAGAAATCAATTGTCAAGGGAGAAGGATCTTTGACAAGGGAAATATAAAGAAACTGAAATGACTAAAGATGCCATTCAGGATGGTGATTATCCATTCAGACATCAGATATATAGGGAATGACATTTTCTTCTAGTTGGAATTTTTAACTGAGATGAATCATTTTCTTTCATACATGTTATTGATATCCCTTTGCTCCAATATGATATTAAAACATTCAACATACCACTTTGATGTTTTCCAAACACTTCTCTCAGTTCTGTCTCAATGGTTTTCAGTTCCTTACTATCCAATATGCCTGAATGATGTAATCAACCTCTATAGACCTTAAACTTTAGATGTTTGTCCTTCATTCTCAAAGAAGACCATGACATCAGGGAGGTGATGCCATGACAAGCACATGAATTGGATTTGAGGAGGGGTGCTGTGCTAAATCGTCTGCTTCACTTTGTCCTCCAGAGCCATATGGGTCCAATGACCAGATTTTGAATCAGGATAACTGGAGATGCCCTGGAGGAGAGGCAATCAGTGTTAAGTGACTTGCCTAAGGTCACATAACTCATAAGTATCAGCTATCTGAGGCAGGATTCCAACTCCAGTCCTCCTAATTCCAAGGCCAATGCTCCATCCGCTGCACCACCTAGTTGCCCCTAAACTTTAGATATGTTGAAGAAAATGTGGGTGTTTGTATTTGATTATTTATGGGTCTCAAGATTCAGTTTGGATGGGCATGGCTAGAAAGATCAAAAGATTTCTTGAAAAACCCTAAGTTCTCCAGATCTACAACTGATAAGGTCATTTATATAAAATCTCTCCCTTAACTCTACTCTTTCACAATACACATACATAAACAATGTCCATTTGTAAATACAAAGAAGCAAGGAAAGATTTTTAGGAACTGATGCAAAGTGAAGTAATCAAATCATCTTATAGTCATTCATTATGGTTAACTTCATACACCATGTGAATTATCATTATATGAAATGAGTATCTCAACCTAATTCTTGCTAAACTACTTTCTAGCTTGCTCAAAATTCTTGCAAATAGGAACTATTCATCTTAATAATTTGTTTTGAGTATTTTTAAACACTGTGTCACTGGATTAAATTGTTTTCTTCTTTATCTACTTAAGTTCCCTTATGTCTATTTTGTAAATATTGATTCTGTGTATATTTGTGTATGTAAAGTTTGTCTTTCCTAATAGAATGCAAGCTTAAAGAAAAAGATTATTGAATTTTTTGACTTATACCTAGTGAAAAGAATAATGTTTGGCACAAGTAGGCACTTGATAAATGACTATTTATTGACTGATGAAAAGTGATGAGATAATATATAAAAATTTCTGATGTGTACTTTAAAACACTTTTTAGAGGAAAAAATATATCACTACAATCATCCATTAACAAAATTTAAAAGAAAGGATGAGTGAATTGAATGTGCAATTTATAAATTTAAAATAAATAAATCAGTGTTAAGTGACTTACCCAAAAGAAGGAATTTGAAACTTATTGAAGAAATGTATACTTCAAATTAGAAAGGATTATAAAACTGATCAACAAAACAAAAACTTTTGAAAAGATTACCAAATTCAGTAAACCTTTTAGAGAACCTGACTGAAATGGAATAGGCAGGAAAAACAAAAAATTAAATAAAAGTTGAGCAGTGTGAAACCACAGCAAAGAAGAAACAAGAAGAATTATCAGAACCTTTTTCTGGCTAGCAAAACTGAAAATGTAAAAGAAATATGCAGAATTAATAGAATAAGAATGTAGAGTTTACATCGCTAATCACAAAAATGTAAGCTGAACAAACTTTAGTGTACCTATCAAAGGAGAGGGACTCTGGTCCCAAAGGATTTACTGACAAATTTTATGAAGTATTTAAAAATCAACCAATACTGAAAACTATAAAATTATTATCAAAAACTGAGCAAGAGAGTCTATCAGTTTTATTTATTGGGGGGGTACATATATTGCTGCTGCCTAATTATGAAACTTTTGTTCATCTGCTTGTGAGTTTGACTTTCATTCAAGCTTATGTATTTAACTTTTGCTGATTTAGGCATTTTCTTGTATTCCAATAGCTTTCCTCTAGTTTCTTCCCCTTAACTCCTTCTTGGTCTTTGGTCTCCTCATCTTATATGCCTGAACAGATTCCCAGTGTTGGACATTTGCAATCTCTTCATTCTTAGGAGCATAAGTTTATCTTTTCCTGAATCTTTTCTAGAGTAAAATCTAGGAGACTGAGTTTCCAATCACTTTTCCTTGGAAAATATATGTAAGTAGGATTTTTTCCTTCCCAATATTCCATGTTGGTTGCTGTCTAAATCTTTTTCCCCCTCCCCTTTGTTCTCTATTCATTTCCTTCATCTGACACAGAATCAGTGGATGCTATTTCTTGTGAGATGGGTAGGTGTTTCAAACTGTGTAACTGCATTAAAGGATATTGAACAAGTCTCATAGGTGGACCTTAATCACAGTTCTGTCTGATGTTGCTTGTATTTGTAGTGCCTATTGAACACTAGATTTAGAAGGGAAAGTAATATGAAAGCACTAAATATATGAATTCTATAATATTATTTCATGAGACATTTCTTTCATTGTGTTATTTTGCATTATTTCGTGGATTGTTTTAATTTCCCTATAATGCATACATACATAATTTCTTTTTCTGAGTTTTGGGGATATGTTAGAGCTGCAGAAACAACTGCTCTGCTATCTTGATAGTAACTTCCTGGCTATCTTTCTGTTTTGGACTTGGATCTAGGCTTCCCTCCTACTTGCAAACTATATGCATCTCTTTTCCATTTCTCTTTTATGTGTTATGCCCCAGTATAATTTAAGCTCCTTGATGAAAGAACTGTCTTACTCTCTTGAATGTGTGTCCCAAGTACTTAATAGTAAATTCTTAATAAAATGTTCATTTGCTCTATCTCCCTATCTGTCTGCCTATTGATCATTTAGTATAACTAGAGTGAACCTCTGCTTTCAAAGCTGAGTACACATTCTGACAGGTTCCACTAAGTTTAAAGGATTTTAGGTATAAAACTTTTGAGAGAGATATTTATAGAATCATAAAAATAACTTTAACTGTTTTATAAGACAATCATCTCCAAAGCAGGGTCCACACATTCCAAGGGATGCAGAAGATAATTTGCTGTAGTATAGGAAGAACATATTAAATAGCTATTTATGCTTATGATAGTGAAAAAACAAATAAACTTTGTTAATAAGTACAATAGATTGAAACCAGTGCTTTCACTTGGCCTGTATGTAAAGTATGTATAGGAAGAGTGGGAATTGTACAGGGTATCAGGGTTGACCATGGCACCTTCATGAATTCATTTAGTTCCAGCATTTTGTGAGATATACATATATATATATATATATATATATATATATATATATATATGTATGTATTATTGTTTGCCCAAGCCTAGGTAAATTTATTTGTATATTATACTATGGAGTGTTAACAATACTAGAGCCTTTAAAATACTTAAGAGCCTAAGGTAAATATTTATGTTTAAAGATTACAATCACAATGTAAGCAAATCACATGAAAATGGTAGAATGGACATTTTGACTTCAAATACAAATTCTTTGTCTAATACATTAAAGGCTAAAAAGGAAAAAAAAATTTGATATCTGAGTAATCAATAAAAACAACTTAGTAAAATGATTATTTGCAATATGATTTCTACAAACTAACACTAATGATGAACTTCTCCCTAAAGGTAATGACTAATTAGTGACAATATGGAGTAATGATGATTAAAAAGCCTTTTATAAACTAAACTTTTATGGAAAATGGTATAATTAAAATCTGACTCCTGTGTAACCATGTCAAGTATAAAAAATTCTCACATCTGAATGCTTAAATAATTTGGAAATCACCTTTTCCTATTTAAAATATTCCAAATGAAGAATTTCAAAAAGCTGTGATTCCATTTGTTAAAAATATAAAAAGGAAACACCTGCTGATTCATTTAAAAGAATAACTGCTTTACATTATGGAAGACTGAAATTTCCACAAAAAAATTGCATAATTTGTGGTCGTAGTTGAAAACTGAATATCAGGATTTTGGAAGCGTAGGCAATATCACTTTTTTATTCTATATTTCTTTTTTAGGCACCTGAGTCTTCTAAAATTTCCATTAAAGTTAACTTAAAATAAAAATTTAGACCTTTGAAACTCTACATTCCTGAATGTTAAAAACAAGATTTTAAAAAGTAATGAAACCTATTCAACCTATTCAATCATAAGTCATACAAAAATATTAGTACTATTGTTTTATGAGAGCAAATGGCTTTGTTCTATTAATAAATAAAGGAATATAAATTATTTTAGAAATATTTCATCTTTAACCTTTAAAAAATTCTAATTTTATTTTATAATGTGTACCATAAATATACTAGTACATGTAGAAGTATGAGTCATTAGACATACATTAATATCTGCTTTTTCCTGCTTTGTATTTTGTTTCTTTCTTTTTTTTCCTACTAGCAGTCCCATATGACCAAAGATATTTGAAAACCAAAGGTTTAAAGTTCAATCTAGCTAAATTTAGAAGCTTAACACTAGCACATGGTTATTAATTTTTCAGACAGTAACTCAACTTAGACCATCTGTTTCAGTCTGGCAGAGGTTGTTTTATTCTTCATGACTGGAAAGAATGAAGATACACATTTATAAAGACATGAAGTTTAAATACTGAAATGTTATCTGAAGTATCAATAGATTCAACAGCTTTATAATATACCAAGTTTTACACACACACACAGTAACAAATGTAAAAGCAAATAGTCAATATGGTCACAATACCACTTTTACAGTTCTTTCTGTCTTCTTTTAACATTTAAGAAATCCTAGATTTCATTTTTCTGGTGATTCTGCAGAATACTATAGGTAGGTTGTTACTTAATGAAGGCATTTACATTTTTAGTTGCTGAGAATCTGCTGCATCTTTGCTTGGCAATAAAAATTCCTAGTCCCTAAGTTAAAAGAATTCTTAGGCCTTTGATTTCTGACTTGAAAGAATTTTTTTTCACTTCTTTCCAAATGTCAGCCTGACCCTTTCATGCTTATATTTCATGTATCATTTATTAAAAATAAAAGAACCAACAGGGACAGGAATTCTGCATAGATGAGATTTAGGGGTCTGACCAAAAAAATATTTATCAGAGTCTATTTCAATAGGAATATCTTACTGCAGGGTAGAGTACAACTTAGCTATGGCACTGGTCTTGGTATAAGGCCTTATTATGTGTTTTCATTTTATAAATAGAGACACATACATGTCATGGACACATAGGGCATGATTTGATCCCTAACCTAATTTGTAAGTAGGACTGAGACTAGGGCTAAACCAGGTAGGTGTTCACATAATATACTACACCAGGGCTAATTCTAATATTATTTAAATATACATATCTATTTAAATCCCTATTTTAATTACATATAAAAAGCTCTAACATTCATTTTCAAAATTTCTGAATTTGAAATTCTCTCTCATTCTCTCTCTCTCTCTCTCTCTCTCTCTCTTTCTCTCTCTCTCTCTCTCTCTCTCCTTCCCACCTTCCTGCAAAGACAAGCAAATTTTTATATACAATACATGTACAGTCATGCAAAAAAATGTCTATGTTATTTGTTTTAGGAAAGAAAACACAGAACAAAAACCAAAAAAACTAAAACAAAAATAAAAAAGTTTAGAAAAAATTATGCAGTGATTTGCATTCAGAATCCATAAGTTCTTTCCAGAGTAACAATAGAATTTTTCATCATAAGTCCTTGGAATTATCTTAGATCATTGCATTACTGAGAAAAGCTTAGTTCATGTATGTCTTTTTCCCCCAGATTTTTCTAAAATCCTGCTACTCATCATTTTTATAACAAAATAGTATTCTATCATAGTCATGTCACAACTTGTTCAGTCATTTCCCAATTGATGAACATCCCTCAATTTTCAATTCATTGCCACAACAAAAACAACTGATATAATACTTTATTGTACATGTAGGTCTCTTTCCATTTTTTTTCTTTTGGGGATCCAGGTCTAAAACGTGAATTGATGGGTCACATGGTTTGCACAATATTACAGTCCTTTTGACAAAATTCCAAATTGCTCTCCAGAATGGAGAAATCAGTACACAACTCCACCAACAATGCATTAATATTTCAGTTTTCTTACATTCCCTTCAATATTGGGGTTTTTCTGTAATATTGGTTAATCTGATTGATAGGTGCTTGTACATCAAAGTTGTTTTAATTTGCATTTTTCTAATCAAATAGTGATTTAGAACATTTTTATAAGGCTATAGATGGTTTTGATTTATTCTTCTGAAACCTACCTTTTTTAAATCCTTTGTCCATTTAGCAATTGGGTAGTGACTGGAAACTCATAGATTTGACTCAGTTCTATTGGTATGATTGTTGTTGCTGCTTGACCTTCATTCTTAAAGACAGTCCCAATATCATGGATGTGATGCCAATATATGCACATGATTTGGATTTGATTGAAGGAGTGCTATGCTAAGCCACCAGTCCCATTTTCTCTTCCAGAAAAATCTAGGTCCTGTGGCCAGATATGAATCAGGATTATTGGAGATGCCCCTGGATGAAAGGAAATCAGTGTTAAGTAACATGCCCAAGTTGTAAAGTATCATAGAACAGAATTGAATCCTTGTGACTCCATGACCAGTGCTCTATCCACTGCACTACCTAAGTTCCCCAGTCTTCTATATATTTGAGGAATGAGTCTTTTATCATAGACACTTGCTATTAATAAAAATTGCCATTTTCTTTTTGTCTTCTAATCTTGATTGTATTAGTTTCATTATGCAAAACTTTTTTTTAATTTAATGAAATCAGATTTAATCATTTTACATTTTATAATGCTCTTGAGCTCTTGTTTGGTCATAATTTTTTCCCTTATCCATACATCTGAGAGGAAAACAAATCCATGTTTCCCTAATTTGCTTATGTCATTATGTCATTATGTCATTATGCCATTATGTCAATTTTCTCAGTAAGGGAATAACTGGTATACGTGAATAGGTGTAAATTCTATTCACATATACCAGTTATTCTCTTACTGAGAAAATTCTGATGAGAACAAGCTTCAAATCTTGCCTGCCATCTCCCTTCTTTCCTTCCACTGTAACAGCTCTTTGGCGCTTCTCTTATGTAAGATAATATAACCTACATTATACCTCTCCTTTCTCCTAGAGTATCTCTCTTTCTTACCTCATAATTTAAATTTTTTGGCCATTTCATCAAAATCAATTCACACCCATGTCCTCTGTTTTTATGCATAAATATGTATGTGTGTATTCACATGTATATAGGTGTGTCTGTCTATGTGTGCTTCTTCATGTGTATATGTGCATTGTGTGTTAGTATTAAATATATATATATATATTTATACATATATTCCTTCTATCTCAATAATGATAAAGTTCCCAAATTACAAATATCACCTATCTATGAAAAAACAAAAAAGTTTAGCCTTATTGAATCCATTTTAATTTTTCTTTCTTATTTACTTTTTAATGGCAATTATTAAGTGTCTGAACCTGGATTTGAACTCAGGTCCTCCTGACTCCAGGACTGGTGATCTATCCACTGCACCACCTAAATGTCCCCTTCTCTGGAATATTGTATGTGTAAGCCAGATTTTCTATTCAGCTCAGGTCTTTTCATTAGAAATTATTGAAAGTCCTCTATTTCATTAAATAGCTATTATTTCCCCTAAATTGTCCCTTATACTCCATTTTCCTGGATAGTTGATTCTTCGTAGCAAACATAGCTCCTTTGCCTTCCAGAATATTATATTCTAAACTCTTATATCCCTTCATGTAAAAGCTGCTAAATCTTATCTTGTACTGTCTATGGCTCCCCCATATTGGAATTGCTTCTTTCTAGCTTCTTGCAATATACTCTACTTAACTTGGAAGTTCTGGACTTTGGGTATAATTTTTCTGAGAGCTTTCAATTCAGGATCACTTTCCGGAAGTGATTGGTGGGTTGTTTCAAATTCTATTTTATGCCATTTCAACATTCATTTTGATGCATTCTATTAATATGGTTAAGAGGGGAAATTTGGAGAATTCAGGCTACTCTCTGCCTTTACCCAAGCATCTTGCCTCCACCTCATCCCCCCCCCAAAGCAACTATTTTAAAATTTTAAAATGTTGTACTATCTTTTGCATACCGATTTTTTTTTATAAGTCATTTGACATCTGTTAAAACAATGGCTCAAAGGCACTAATGAAAGATACTATGCAGTAGATACAATTTTCATGAATTAGCTGTGGTGAGGTGGAATTATTGAAGTTTGACTGTGAATCACAAATATATTGTCATGGTTCTAATCAGAGATGTGTTCTTGCAACCATAGTAATATCTTAATATTATCTAGATAATTTTTGGTTTCTATGTTCTTATGTTATTTTTAAGCTATTTGGAATAAAATCTTCTAAGTCAGAAAATAGGCACTGTCAAGTTTTGGCTCTGTTTTGCCATCATCCAGATGTTTCTATATTTTAATTTACTGATTTAAGAGTAAAGATATACTTTGTCTACTCAGTATAAATTCATACAGAAAAAGGGACAGATGATGTTGAGCAAGAAAAAAATACTGGCAGAATTTAGCTGTGTAGTGCTTTATAAATAAAAAAAAGTTTTCACAACCTTTCATTTTATCTTAATTACAACCAAATTAAGAAGGTAATATACAGGTATGATTATTATTATTCATATTTTAAAAATGAAGAATCCGGGGCCATTTGTAGAGAGGAAAAGTCACTAAGCAAAGTGCGCAAAGGTAGTTGTAGAGCAGAGACTTAAATCCATGACTTCAAAATCCAAGTCTAATCCTTTTTTTCCATAATACCATCATGTCCCACTAATTGAACTAATAACCCTTGTGACTTAACCACTGGCTTTATGCTCAGTCTTTTATGAAGATTATGCTGCATTAGGCTTATTCTACTTTGGGAGGATATTTGTTCTTTTTTCTTGTCAGTTATAAAATCAATCCTAGAAAACTTACATATATTGAATTAATATGTTATCAAGAGACTTGTGCTCAATCTTTTGTTATAAATTGAACGATTTTATGGTGAAACATAGAGCATAGATAAAAAAGCTGTCATCTGTATATTCTTTATCCAATGGCATATGAAACAGGTTTAGTAAGGAAAGTTTTGAGAATGGTATGATACAGTTTCTATTATACTCAATTATACTTTGCAGGGTATTTAATGAGAAGACTATCTTCCTGAGCCCAACAAAGAAATAAAGCAAACTCCTATGTGACTGACTATATGAATGTTTAAATTACAGCTGGAAGCAGGTGATTTTGTATTTGCTATATATTGAAATCATTAATTATTTTCATTATATTCCATATAGCTAGAAGATATAATATATATTGTAAAAATGCAATCAATGGGTGAAAATAAATGTACTGGGAGTAAGAGAAAGGAGAGGTAAAATTGGCTAAATTTTTTTCATGTAAAAGAATCAAGAAATAGCTTTTGCAATGGTATAGAAGAAGGGAAGGCAAGGGGGAATGAGGGAGCCTTCATTATCATCGAAAATGGCTCAGAGGGGTGGCTAGGTGGTGCAGTGGATAGAGCACTGGCCTTGGAGTCAGGAGTACCTGAATTCAAATCTGGCCTCAGACACTTAATAATTACCTAGTCGTGCAGCCTTGGGCAAGCCACTTAACCCCATTGCCTTGAAAAATAGACACTCAATAGAGTAAAAAAATCTAGACAAAAAAGAAGAAAAGTGGTATGGGGGAGGGGAGGAAGGATATAGGTGATAGATCATAGGAGAGAGTAGTCAGATATTACACATTTTCTTTTATACTTTTTGCTGGGTGGTGGGATTGGGTGGCCTGTCTGGGACCATGGGGCTGGGTGGTTACTGGGTCTTTGGTGTGGGTTGTAGGCTGGTCTGCTGAGTCACTAGGCTGAAGAGGGATAGAGTGAAGAGAAAATATAATAGATGGTAGTGGGGAGGAATGGATGGAGGGAATTACAATCAGCAATAGCAACTGTGGGAAAATATGAAAGTAACTCCTATGATGGACTTATGATAAATAATATGATCCACCCAAGACAGAGCTGATGGTATGAGAATGCAGACTGAAACACACACACACACACACACACACACACACACACACACACACACACACACAAAACAGCAAGACATCCAGTGTAGCTGAATCATAGAGTGTTGAAAGAGACTCAAATTAAAGATCAGATCAGGATAATAGCAATGGACAAGATTGTGAAAAATATTAAATGCAAAATGGACTTCCTACTTGATCCTAAAAGTAAAAGGAAACTATTGGAGTCACTCAAAGCACCAAAGTCACAATTGTTGAAAATCATTTACTGAGTTGTAAAGAAAATTTTCTATACAAATAATATTAAGTTTAAGATATAATGATCTTAAAAGATGTGTAGATGATTGAGAAGCATTTTATATTGTGGAGAAAAAAGACTTATGATTGATCTCAGGGTACCAAGTCAACTATTAAATAGCTATTTAGCCACAGATGAATCAATTAACATTTCTGTGCCTCACATTACCTTCTTAAAACTATATCTTGGGATAATTAGGTGGCACAGTCCTGGAGTCAAGAGGAGTAGACCTTAGTTCCAATCTGGGCAAGTCACTTAACTCCATTGCCTTGCAAAAGTTTTGTATATCTTGTGATGATTTTATTTATGTCTTCTGTTTATACATCACCTAAATTTTTCCCAATGACCATCTTCTTGGTCCCTTTCAGAAAGTCTTCCCAAAATAATTTCTCCAAATAAAGTGAAAAAAATGGGGGAATCAGCAAAATATCTCAATACATCCCTCAAAATCTAACAGTATCCACAAAGCTCTACATTTGGGGACCTATCACCACTACCACCACGACAAAGGAGTTAAGGGATCTTTGATTTGTGAACAAGATTATTCTTTGAAATATGAAATATTTATTTATGATTTTTTTGCTTTCTTGGCTCTGCAGCTCACTTTGCTTTTAAATTCTGTTTGCTAGACTTGAAACTCTATGAGAGATGTTAGTAATCAGCTGTCTTACACCCCTCATTTCATAATTTAAGACTCTGAGTCCCAAATTTTTGGTAAGTTTTTCCAAGGTCTGAAATCATTTTAGGGAAAAATAGGTGAGAGGCTACTGTGTTACATAATTGTTATGTGTAACTAAGAACATCATTAAGGGAGGAATATGATGAAATAGACTCTGACAGAAGAAAGATGGTGCAAGATTAAATGGAGGTTTTTTTAATTTTTTTGTTTATACTGATGCATTGAAGCTATGTCCTAGAACACCCAATCTTTTGCAATAAATGTTGAACCTAGGTTTTTTTTTCCTCTTCTTTCAAGGGGGGATTAGTTTAACTGTAGTAAAATAATTATAAACATATAGCTATACTGATATAATAGTTCATCTCCACATTTATATGCTTATTATGACAATTTTACAACTAACTGCCTGCCAATAATGAAAATGATAATTTTAACATATCTACTTATTTTCTAAAGAATCTTTATAAAGTACCATTTCTATCAGCCCACTCTTTTTTCATAACTGTGCATTTTAATGTCAATTTATCTCTACAGAATAAAGCAAATATGTGATTCTTTTAATATTGCTTCATTTATTGTTCTAATATAGATATCTTTAATGTACTTGCAATATTCCTGCTCTGGAGAGGTATCTGACAAAAAAGGAAAAGAAAAAATCTGCTTAGTCAGCAACATTCTACTTTTATAAAATAAGCTATGGAAAATACTGATCTGGTACTTTATGATACCATGTATTTTCCTTTACAAAATAGATTATCTGACATTTGATTTCCCCCTGTTTTATTAAGTATTGTTGCAAAATTTCTATTTAGTAAATCTTTTTATCTTTTAAAAAAGAAAAATGCCCAGCTTTTCATATTTCTTTCAAAATGCTTGTATAAATGAATGAGAATTAGTCTATACTGGGGACTAGTATGGACATTATTCCCTATCTACTGGGGAAAATGTTATGAAATTCAAGGACCTCTAAATAGATATAAGCATTAATTTACATATTATTCTTACTATTATTTTCAACAATGAAAAAGTATGTGTATTAGAATACTAGAGATAATATGATGAGATAAATCCAAAAGCCTTTATTAAGTTCACATTATGTAAGATGTGTAGATACAAAGAAAGGTAAAAGACATTCCCTGCCCCAAGGAGTTCATAGTCTAATTGGGGAGTCAACAATTTATAAAGAAAGAAATTATGTATCTATCTATATACATATATGCATATATATATGTATAGGGAGAGAGGAATATTATATATACATATATATATATATATATATATATAAAGAGAGAGAAAGGAATATATACATATATATATATAATATTTCACAAAAAGAGGAGGATAGAGATAAGAGATTGAGACAACATGATAGGAAGCATTTTGAGTATAGAAATGGCATGTCTTCTTTGTAGAAAAGCAAGGAAATCAGTGTCCTAGATGTGAAATACCTAGGAGGAAATATAGTTTTAAAGATTAGAAAGGAAGGAGGGGACTAGTTATGGAAGGGTTTGAATATCAAATAGAATTTTTTTAAAAATTTCATCCTGGTGGTAATCAGAAGCTACAGAAGTTTATTGAATAGGAGAGGGCAACTGTACTTTAAGAAAAACAATTTAATAGCTAAGTGGAAGATGATCTGCAATAGAGAAGCATATTGGTCATTGCAGTAGTCCAGGACTGAGATGGTAAAGAGTTTATCACAGGGTTTTGTTAAAGGCAGAGGAGAAAAGGAGATGTATACAAGAGATGGTGCACTGGTAAAATAAAGTTAAGTGAGTTACTGGGAATAAATTAAAACAGATACCAATGTTCTTGATCAGATTTCAATCCATGATACATGGGGAAATACTAAACTGAAAATCATAAGACTGAAGTTCTAGTCTAGTCTCTGAATGACCTTAGTCAAGTCAGCTATTTTTCCTTTTTTTTAGAGAATGTTAAGTTTCTCTTGTAAATGAACTTAAGTAACTCCACTCTAAAATTAGGAGTATTGAAGATAATTCTCTCCAAAGGCCATCCCAGTTCTAGCATTCCATGGTATTGTGATTCAACTGTTTTTCAATTCAGAATTTATAATATAGAAAAAATAGCAAATCAAAATTGCTCCTATAAAATCATCACTGTTCTTTTTGCTACAACTAATTATAACAGTTATCATTCTGTGTAAGTATAACTTTGACTTGAAATCTGAAGACATTTTTGAGCATGGATTTTCCCTCAAAAATATTTTTATTAAGATTTTATTTTTCCACTTACATATTATTAAATTTTTCCATCATTTATCCACTTGCATATTTTTAAGTTACACATTTTTCTACCATACTTCCTTCTCCTGCCCCTTCCATCAGTGGTGAGCAATCTGGTAAAAATTGTATATGTACATTCATGTTTAGCATGTTTACATATTGGTCATTTTGGGTATCAGGAATGAGGTCTAGGGCAAAGGAAAGAAAATCATGGATTAGGAAAGAAAAACCTAACAGAAATTATTTTTTAAAAGTGAACATAGCTTCCACTCAGACTATGTGTTGCTTTGTTTTGTTTATTTTTTCCTCTGGATATGGATGCTATTGCCCATAATAGGTCTCCCAGGATTGTCCTAGACCTCTAAACTGCTGAGAAGAACTATATCCATTATAGCTGATCCACTCACAATGTTGTTGTTAATGAGTGCAATTGTCTCCTGTTTCTGCACCCTTCACTCAGCATGAGTTCCTGTAATTTTTTCCATGCTTCTTTAAAGTTCAAATTCATAAAGTTCAAATTCAGAACAATAGTAGGTTTGAGAACATCACTGGGTTTGAGATAAATTATAGCATGTTTGACCTAGGCTGATCAGACGAATATGAGCTCACAATGATCTGCCACAGGTTGGGCACAGATTGTCTATATGAACACCAGGATATTTCTGTTAAACTTACAAATGTCATGTTTCCTTTGAGCTGCTTCAATTCTGCTTTTCTTATAAAGTACAGTACCTTTTCTGATGATTGCACACCATGTTAGTCAGTCCTGTGAAGGTTCTTCAATGTGGTGTAATCATTTCTAGTTATTAAGAGAGATTTTCATGATGTTCCAGTATTTTTCTTCTGACCCATTTGTGAGTACTTGCAGTTCTACATATCTGCAAACATATTTCTAGAATTGTAAGAATGTGCCCAGTTCATTGTGCTTGTACTCTGTAGTAATGTTGGAATGCTAGGCAGATTAACACAAGAAAGGACCCAGTGTCTGGTATCTTACCCTGCTAGGTCATCTTCAGAATCTTCTTAAGACAATATATGAAAATGATACAGTTTCCTGATTTGGCGCTAGTAGATTGTCCAGGTTTCACAGTCATATAGCAACAGGTCTGTAGATTAGCAGTTTGGTAGTCAAATATCTCTTCTCTCCATACATTCTTTTAGAGCCTCTCAAATGCTGAGCTAGCTCTGGAATGTAAGGGTCAATTTCATTGTCAATGTTTACTTCTCATTGCCAAAGCAAGTGAACCTGTCCACAGTATTCAAAATTTCTCCATTTACTCTAACCAAAGGTTCCATGCATGGCTGGTGTATAATTGACTGATGAAGCACCTGTGCTTTCTTCATGTTAATTGTTAGATCAAAATTACCTCAAGCAGAAGAGAATCGATCCATACTTTGTTGCACATCAGCTTCAGAGGCTGCAGTGAAAGCACAATCACAACTAAACAGAAGATCATGCACCAATACTCCCTCCACTTTGGCCTTGGCCTGTGACATTTTCAAGTTGAAGAATTTACCATGGGTGCCATAGTTGATCTTGATACTGTGTTCCTCATTAGTGAAAGGCTTCAGTATCATGGATGAAAATATCATGCTAAAAAGCAGTGGAGCAAAGACACATTCTTGTTTCACTTCAGGGGTGAATGGAAAGTCTAGAGCATCATCCACTATCTAGAATGCAGGTATGTGATCATGAAATTGGTGTACAATGCTGATGAACTTCTCTAGGCAACCAAATTTTGACATGTGTTCATAAACCCTCACAGTAGACAGTAAAACAATAATACTCCATAATATTCATTTGCCATAACTTGTTCAACCCTTCCCCAAGTGATGAGCATCCCCTCAATTTCCAGTTGTTTACCATTTTTATGCATAGGTTGGGCTTGTATTTAAATATTAAATTTTCTGTTCAGTTCTGTCCTTTCTATCAGAAAATTTTGGAAGGCCTCTATTTCATTGAAAATCCATTCTTTTGTGGGCAGCTAGGTGGCACAGTGGCTAGAGCACCAGCCTTGGAGTCAGAAGTACCTGTGTTCAAATCTGACCTCAGAAACTTAATAATTACCTGTGTGACCTTGGGCAGGCCACTTAACCCCACTGCCTTGCAAAAAAAAAACAAAAAACTAAAAACTAAAACAAAAAAAGAAAGATCTTTTCCCTGACAGAATAAGTTGAATTTTGCAGGGAACTTAATTTTTTATTGTAATCCAAGATGCTTTGCCCTCTAAATATCATATACCAAGCCATCTAATCCTTTAATGATGAAGTTGATATATTCTATATAATTCTGATTGTATTTCCTTTGTATTTCGGATTTGTATTTCCTTCTTTTTGACAACATGAAATATTTTTCTCCTTTAGATGAAAATTCTGGAATTTGATTATGATAGTCCCTGGATGTTTTATTCTGGGGTCTCTTTCTGGAGATGTTCCATGTATTTTTTTCAGGGACTATTTTGTCTTCTTGATCTAGTATGTTAAAGAAGCTTTATTTGATAATTTCCTGATAGTTTGCCAGGTTCTTCTTTTCAACTAGGTTTTTAGGTAGGTCAATAATTCCTAAATTATCTCTTCTGGGTCTATTTTTCATTTGTTTTTCCTAAAAAGTACTTTTCATTTCTTCAATTTTTTTCAGCCTTTTGATTTTGTATGATGTAATCTTGGTATCTCATAAAATCAATAGTTACTACTTGTTCAATTCTAGTATTTAGTGTTTTATTGTCTTCAGTAGGCTTTTTTGTCTCCATTTCCAATTGGATAATTTTACTGTCAAATGATTTGTTTTCCTTTTCCAGTTGGTCAATTTTAATTTTTGATGAATTGCATT